>NC_133648.1:92926904-93130511 GCF_009905375.1 Apium graveolens
GTCCTTGTCTCGAAAAATATCGTGTTTGATTTGGGAATTCGACCTCAATCCTGGTCTTATTTACCTGGATTTCGACCTCAATCCTGGTTTTTTACCCATAATTTTCGGGTGTCTGTTCAAAAGAATTCGAATAGAATTTATGACCTCAAATTCGACCTCAATCCTGGTCTTATTTACCTGGATTTTGACCTCAATCCTGGTCTTTTTTACCCATAATTTTTGGGTGTCTGTTCGAAAGAATTCGAATAGAATTCACGACCTCAAATTCGACCTCAATCATGGTCTTTATTGGGCTTCTTCCTAATTCAATTTTGGATTGGGCCTTGTTTGGGCCTTCTCTTTTTCCAAATCCTAATTGGATTTGGGGCTTTAATTTGTTCCTATGCCTCTTTGTGGGCTTTTTATATTTGGGCCCTTTTGTTGATTTTCTTTAGAAAATCCTGGATTTGGGCATTGATATTGGGCTTCTTGGGCCCCTACATTTCCAAATCCTATTTGGATTTGGGCTTTGATTCTTTGAATTTGGACCTTGACTTGGGCCTTTATATTTCCAAATCCATTAAGAATCAAAGAAATCGTTAAGAATCTTCGAGGATATTCCGGAAGGTTCTGGAATGTGGGCTTTTTCTTATCATGGTGATTAATATAATCGTCCCTTAAGACTTTCAATTTGTGTTTAGCCTCAGCCAGACTTTTCTGATCATTTTCTAGTGAACGTTCTATTCTTCATGAAACTTATTTTCGTGGATGTCCTAGTCTTCATGAAATTTGTTCTCATGGACTCTTTATCCTTTCCGAAACTTGTTATCATGGACATTATACTCTTCACAAAACTTATTTCCCTCCGTGAAGGTTCTAGTCGGCCTAATCCTTCCTTTTGGAGGACTAGGCATCACTGACTCTTGGTCGGCCAGAATCTCACCTCCGTGAGCGTCTTACTCTTCATGAAACTTATTTCCCTCCGTAAGGGTTCTAGTTTTCATGAAACTTATTTCCATGGAAGTTCTTATCTTCACTAGGAGCATCCTTTGGCTCTAGTTCATGGTTTTCTTAGAACCTTCTCTTAGGGGCCATCCCTATTAGTTATGGACTTTTGTAGACGTTCCTTCGAGGACATCCTAGTCGGCCTAACCCTCCATGTGAGGAGTCAGCTTCAAGGTCTCTTGGTCGGCCATAGAGACCAAGCCCTTGAAGCCCTGGTCATCCGTAACCTCAATGTCTAGAGCTTCTTAGCCCTTTGGGATCCTATTTTGTAGAAGTTCTTGAACTTCAATATTCTCAATATCAATTCGTGGATTAGACTTCTCTCTTTTTATTCGAGGGAGTGCCTTGCCGGATGCGGACCTCATCCAAGGACCCTTAGACGATCAAGATCTTCATGGATGGCTACTCGGCCTCCTCTGGTCGGTCAAGGGAAACATTGTTGCTTTCTTGGACAACATATCTCGATGGACCTCGAATATAAACTATCACGTTCGTTGTAACACCCCCAGATCCGGGGTCAGGGATCCGGGTCGTCACGGTCTTTCTTTCCACAATATCACTTAACTGAATTAATAATAAATAACCTCATGTTGTGACCCCACACTAACACAACACAACCCGTATAGTCTCAGAGATGAAATTGAAATAAGTACAAGTCTTTGAATCCATAATTTAAAAGTTATTACAACCCAAAATGATTACTTGATAAGTTTACAATTAATTGCCATTATCTGCCACAAGTTATAATTATACATAATTGATTCCCAAAAGTAGAAGTATGATCTACAGATAGATCTACCTCTGCAGCTATAGCAGCTATGATCTCAACGAGAAGGCGCGGGGCGCTTCCCACGCTCTTGCGCTGGGTCTGCTTGAGTCTGGCCATCTTTCCTAACTGTTGTTGTGTGATGAAGAAATAAAGCAAGAGTGAGCATTACAGCTCGCAAGATAATATATAGTGTAAACAATAATGCAAGTATCTAAATGGATAACTTACTAAATCCTTTATCAAGTGTAAGATAATTATTTACTGGATATAAGCAAAAACAAGGGATGAAGTACCAAATACTTCACTATACTTATATCATTTATAAAGCTACTTGAACTACCACTGTTCAAAGTATAATGAGCTTTCAACAGTTCATCACATAGATGAGACTACAAGACAAGATTTGAATAGATTAAATCTTTGAAGTATTATTGAATGAAATGAAGTTATGATATACTTCATTAAGTCCCGATATATATATCCACATATATATCTCTTTATACATTTCCTGAAAACCTCTGTCATGTAAAGTATGAACAGAGTTTGTAACATCCAATGAATTTTGGAAAGGAAAAGAATTGTGGCATAAACCCGGTATCTTGCTGATCAGGCAAAGATACCAATAAGTAACCTTTTCTACTAGTAGATGGACGAATTCCCCACTGGTCATCACCCTGGTCGCAATGGGACCTTATGCTGGACTGCCACTCAACCACTTACACATTTGATGGACTCCCACTGAGCCACTTACACTTTCATGGACGCCCACTGAGCCCATGTTGCTTATGTCGACTCGATAGATGGACTTACTTCCCGAACGTTGGGTAAATAATCAATTCATTTACCAAAACAGCAACCTTGTTGTGAATATAAAATACACTACAGAGCCGGATCCCTCCGGTTTTGAGCGAGTATTTAAATCCCCTTTAAAAGGAAGATCTTAAATATATAAAAAATGAGTTTTGGGATCCGCTCTAACTTTTAAAAATCATTTTAAAGACTCGAAAACACTTTAATAAAATATCTGAATATTATTATTTAAATAACATTCCCATAAAGAATAATCTTTATAAAAATAATTGAAGTAGAAGTTGTAAAACTTATACTTGAAATGAATAGTAAATAACCAAAGATATACTTATACGAAAGTAATATCTTTATTTGAATAATCAAAAGTAAGTTTGATTATCGACACATTATTCTTTAATAAAATAAAGAATATTATTCAGTAAATAATCGGAGTCATAGGTCCTCAAATGAATATTCAAATAATATTCATTAAATAATATAAATTGAGTCATAAGTCCTCGAATTAATATTCAAGTAATATTCATTAAATAATATAAACTGAGTCATAAGTCCTCGAATGAATATTCAAGTAATATTCATTAAATAATATAAACTGAGTCATAAGTCCTCGAATGAATATTCAAGTAATATTCAATAAATAATATAAACTTATTGAATAAACCTTATTCGATTAATAGTTTTGAAACTATATCAATATATATATATAAATATATATATCATATATTCAGGAATATCTACTCCCGGTTTTAGAAAAGGGTTCACCTTTGGGTCCCCTATCCTCAGGGTATACGCAACTACTGCTTATCTCTAGCATAGGTATTATGCAACTATAAGCATTTGAACCAACAGATATATATATCAAGATTACGAAACAGACATGCATATATACCATATCAGATGCTCCAATATATTGCAAGAATTTGCTAATAACAATCATGCATCTATCACAAGATAATGCATATACACATATACATCACAACAACAGTTATACGGGTAGAAAACTTGTCTGAGCGACTGGGGGTTACAAATGGCTTGGGACGAGTCTGGTAACCTATAAACAACATATAAGTTGGAATTAAACCAAAGTCACTTATAAATCTATACTTTAACCAATTTAGGCTCTAACGCTCGCTTTGCGCTTACTGATTCTCTTAAGTCGCTCGAGTACCCTCGGCTCCACCATTTTTAATAAATTAAGCATTACGAGTTTTAAGGCGATTCTTTCGCGAGTGTCTTACCAACTGCCTATTACACTTTACATAAATGTTTCATACTCCAATTAGTCCTTTAAGGTCTTTAACCTATGTTTCAAAGTAAGGCGAGGGGTAATGGTTCGTTCGCGAAACGCCGTTACTTAAAACGGTCTTTCTCCTAAACCGTACATCGGAATCAAACGAACCACATATCAAAACGAAGCTCGTAACATGAACTATCTAATCATGGCAATGGTCAAAACCTAGTAGTGAGTTCACGGGTCCTAATGTTAAGAGCAAAAATAGTCTAAAGTAAATCGGACATTACGACGGCTATGTTTACGCGATTACCAATTTTATTCTACTCCAAACCAACCCACAATCAACCCACAATCACAACCCAATCAAAACTTCATCCATACTTCACCATAACAGCCCCACAACTCAACATTATCAATTATACTATTCTCAAACATGAATTTAAACTATACTTAAGTTCATTAATCAATACTCCAAGAATTACAACTCCAAAACATTACAACACCAACTATCCTCTACATTCACAACAAACAAGCCTCTCATGAACTATAACAACATAACTAAACCTAATACTCAAGTAAAGTTAGGGTTTGGAGGGGTTATACCTTCCTTGGAGAGTGGAGAATCAAGTAACTAGCTTGGAATCACCCTTAAAAGTCCTTATCCAAGCTTAATCTAAACAAAAACTCAATAAACAAAAATTTTAGTTCTTGAAAAACACTTTTCACCATCTTCTTCCATGATTTTTAGGAAGATATTGTGAATGATTTAGGAGCTCAAACTTATAGGATAGCTATATCTATGCATAAGGAGTCTTGGATAATTACCTTGCTAATTAACAAAGCTTGGAACTAAGATTTTGAATTTCTTGCTTTGAAGAAGAAGAAAAAGTCGAGAGCTTTTTGGATGAAGAAATGAAATAATTTTGTGTTTTGGTGAAATGATTTGTTGATTTTGATTTGTTTTGTTTTGTTTTCTTACCTTTTACCATGGTAACTTTTGTGTGGTTCTAATTCAACCAACAACACACTTGCTTTGGTCATGCTTATGTCACCATGTGATGTCACCCTCCCACCTCTGTCCTTTTCTCATTGGTTTGATGACATCATCCCTACTAATCTCTTCGATTAGCTTCTAATTACTTGGCTAATGACCGCTGATCTGTTATACTGTTCGCTTAACTTTCGTTTTCTTTTATCGTTTGAGGGATCATACCCGGGATCTTATTACTTGGGTTCCCTTAACCTTTCTCAATACATTATATTCCTTTTATGATCCTCTCTTACAATCCTTGAATTTAAATCCTTTTTATCCTGTTACCTTATACTCAATTCTTTCGATATCTGGTGGATTTTCGGGAAAAATCAAAGTGTTCGGATTTGGATTCTAACGATCTTTACATACACTTATTTATCATAAAGAGTACTATTACGATCTCAGAATAACAATAAAAGAACCCCTACATAGTGTGGCATGAAAAGTTTTCTTATTCAGCAATATCAGCAAAAACACTATTCATAAGGGTTACAAAAAGTTCAAAATTTTGGGCTTATTACATTCGTGTTTTTTATGGGTCCTCATAATTCAAAGGAACCTGCTGGCCTAACCCCTCTTATTTTTCCATTGGTTAAGTTTGTTCCAATTAGGTGAACAGCTTCCTGAGCGGGGATGTGCGGGGCTCATGCCTTGTATTTGGTAAACCTATTTTTCAGAACTTTCAATACTTCATAAATTAAAGGAGGAGCCTGGCTGGCTTAAGGCATCCCTTGGAGGCCGGTCTTCTGGAGCCCTTTCCGAGGGATCTCCAGTTGGTCAAAGACTTTCTCTTGAGGCTGATCTGCCTTCTTTGGTAGGCTGGAGTTTGTAATGTAGACTTCAATTGACCATATACATTTCGTGAAGTTAGCTTTCTAATATCTTTTTCTTATTAGGCCAACGCCTACTTCGCAGGTTCTTTCACTAGGAGTGCAAAATGAAGGAGTGAGCACATGGCCTTGGATGCATTGATGAAGAAACTTGAGAGAAAGTTTCAGGACTGGGATTCTAGAGCTCTCTTAGCGTTTATCGACAGTCGGAAGACTTATTCAAGATGATGGACACCCATGATGAGCTGCGCTCCGTTAATATGTCCATTGGCTCTGTTCATAGCTCTTACCCGGATATGGTAAATTTGCAGGACTTTCCTAGCCTTTGGGTTGTTTCTGAGGTTGCCATTATTGGCCAATCATCTGATTTTGAACTATAGATTGTCCTTCAGTGTTTAGGCCTTGTATGGCTTTGTTTGCCGTGTGTGGCTTTTATCTATTTGCGGTCCTTTATGGACTTGAACACCTTCAGTATGTAACCTAATTGTTCATCATGACTTGATTTCTGATCCTTTATGATCTCCTGCATTTGTAGTTTGATTTCATATTCATCTTTTATTTTTGGTACTTTGGCCCTTCGGGAATTTTATTCATTGGATGCTCGTACACTGGTCGACCTTATTCCTCCATTTACTACTAAGTACCAGGAACATGTCTTTCATGTCCTAAACATATTAAACCTTCAGCTTCGAAACGCGCCAGGAAGGGGCACTTTGTCACTGCTTAGGGTTTCCGACTTGTAGGATCCTCATCCTCATGTTTTCTTGACCTTATACGGCCTTTCCCAGTTTGGGATTAAATTTTCTTTCTCTTCAACTCCTGAAGCCTCAATCTTTCTTAAGATCAAGCCTCCTTGGTAAAAGAACCTTTCTTTAACCCTTTTATTAAAATAGAGGGAGGCTCTTCGTTGATGGTCTGTATTGCGGGCGTTGGCCTCATCTCTGACCTCGTCAATGGGATCGAGAGCGAACCTCGTGCCTTCTTCATTGGTTTCCGATTCATAATCTTCGATCCTAGGGGATCCATGTGTGATTTCAAGGGGAACCACTGCCTCGGCTCTGTATGCCGGCATGAATAAGGTAGCTTCAATTGTCACTTTGCAGGTGGTATGATATGCGCATAGTATAGGCAGCAACTCATCCACCCAAGTATTTCTCGAGTGTTTAGCCCTCTTTTTAAGTCCATCCAGGATTATTCGATTTGCCACTTCTGCTTGCCCATTGGCTTGCGGGTGAGCCACAGAGGTGAATCGTAATTCAATTTCATTCTCCTCACGATACTTTTTGAATTCCTCATTGTTGAACTGTGTTCCATTATCGGTGACTAGGATGCTGGGAATTCCATATCGGCACATAATATTTTCCCACAGGGATTGTGCAACCTGCTTAGTTGTGATTTTGGCCAAAGGCTTGGCTTCAATCCACTTAGTAAAATAATCAATGGCTACAATCAGGAACTTCCTTTGTGTCATGGCCATGGGGAAAGGCCCAAGTATATCCATTTCCCACATAGCAAAGGGGATGGGTGAGTTGATGGAGGTCAGCATCTTTGGGGGTTGTCTAGCGACAGGTGCATGCTTCTGACAGCGATCACACTTCTTCACATACTCTTTGGCATTAGCCATCATTTCTGGCCAATAGAAGCCTAAACGGGTTATCTTGTGAGCTAGTGCTCTGCCCCCCAAGTGTTGCCCACATATACCTTCATATCCTTCTTCAAGAGCCAAGCGTGCCTCATCGGGCCTGAGACACCTTAAGTAAGGAACCACAAAAGATCTTTTATACAAAATCCCATCTATCAAAGAGTACCTTAGTGCTCGAACAACCAACTTCCGTGCTTCAGTAGCGTCGTTTGGCAACAACCAGGTTGAAATTGAGCCTTAATGGGATCTATCCATGACGTCCCCAGGCCTATAGGAGCTACAAGCTTAACATCAATGCTCCGTGTCTTCAGAACACGGAAGTATACACTTCCTGAACTTTCCTCTATCTCAGATGAAGCAAATTTTGATAAAGCATCTGCTTTAGCATTTTTCTCCCTTGGAATGTGCTCATCATGGAATTCATCAAATTGGGTCATCACAGCCCTTACTAGGCGGACATACTTAGCCATCGTATCATCCCTTGCCTCAAACTCTCCCTTTACCTGGGATATGACCAGCTTCGAGTCTCCACAGACCTTTAAATTCTTGACTCTAAGTGTCCCTGCTAGGCCGATGCCAGCTATCAGAGCTTCATATTCTGCCTCATTGTTTGTGGTTGAGAAGTCTAACTTCATGGCATACTCAATCAAGAACCTATCAGGGCTTTGTAAAACCAAACCTGCTCCACTTGAATTTATTTTTGATGCTCTCTCAAAATAGAGGACCCAATATTCCTTCTCCTTATCATCCTTTTCTTTGTCCCCCTTATCAACTTCCTTGTCTTGAGGTATGGTATCTTCCTGCCCCCGACTTCTTGGTTGGGTATGGTACATTCCACCACGAAGTCAGCCAATGCCTGGGCTTTTATTTCCGTTCGTGGCTTATACTTAATGTCGAATTCTCCCAGCTCTATTGCCCATTTGATCAACCTTCCACTAGTTTGGGACTATGAATGATACTTCTCAGGGGTTGGTTTGTTAGCACCTTAATCCTATGAGCCTGGAAGTAAGGACGCAACTTTCTTGAGGCCATTACCAAGGCTAAAGCAAACTTCTCAATAGTTGAATAATTCAACTCAGCTCCACGCAGAATTTTGTTGACATAATATACGGGTTTTTGGATTTTCAGTTCCTCCTTAACCAACACAGCGCTCAAGGCACTTTCTGAAACGGCCAAGTACAAGCATAAAACCTTATTCAAAGCTGGTTTGGCCAACAACGGGGCCTGGGCAATATATTTCTTCAATTCCGTGAATGCCTTCTGGATTTCCTTACTCCATAAAAAATCCTTAACCTTCTTTAGGGATCTAAAGAAAGGCAAGCACTTGTCCCCAGATTTGGAGATAAATCGTCCCAACGCAGCAACCCTTCCAGTGAGCTTTTAAACATCTTTGATAGTTTTTGGTGGTTCCATATCTAGAATTGCCCTTATTTTGTTGGGATTGGCCTCGATTCCTCTCTTGGAGACCATCAATCCCAAAAAAATTCCAGACCCTACTCCGAAAGCACATTTTGCAAGATTTAACATCATCTTGTGGTATCTCAGGATCTCAAAAGCTTCCCTCAAATAGGTTATATGGTCAGTCTTCACTAGACTCTTGACTAACATGTCATCAACATAAACTTCCATAGTCTTCCCAATAAGATCCTTGAAAATCTTATTTACCAACCTTTGATAGATGGCTCCTGCATTCTTGAGACCAAATGCCACAACAAGATAACAAAAAACACCAAAGTCAGTGATGAATGATACCTTTGGGATGTCGTCCTTGTGCATCTTGATCTGATTGTATCCACTGAATCCATCCATGAAGTTTAGCATCTCATGTCCAGCAGTGGCATCTATCAAAGTATCTATCCTTGGCAATGGGAATCAATCTTTAGGGCATGCGTCATTCAGATCAGTAAAGTCCACACACATCCTCCATTTTCCATTGGCCTTCTTCACCATTACAGGGTTTGCTAACCATTCTGGAAATTGTATCTCCTCAATGAAACCAGCCTCTAAGAGCTTCTCTACTTCTTGTTTTATAGCTTCTTACCTCTCTGGAACACAACTTCTTTTCTTTTATTTCACTGTCTTTCGATTTGGATCCATGTTCAGTTTGTGAGTGATTAGTTCCGGGTCTATTCCTGGCATATCAGCTGCCGACCATGCAAACACATTGTATTTTCTTGTAAAAACCTCACCAACTTCCCTCTAAGGGGCTCCTCTAGTGTTGCTTCAACGAAAGTCACTTTCTTAGGATCCTCGGGGTCTAAAGGAATCGGAACCAAGTCTTCTGCTGGCTTCCCCCTTTTCTCATCATTCTCTCGGATATCCAGATCTTCAATAGGTAGAATCTGCCCCCCGACTCCATCTGCCCTCAGTGAGGCCACATAACAACTTCTAGCCATTTTTGATCTCCTCTCTCTTCTCCAATCCCATTTCGGGTGGGAAACTTCATAACGAGATGGTAGGAAGAAGGGACTGCCTTAAAGGCATGTATCCCTGTTCTCCCCATGATAGCATTATAAGTTGAACTAGCCTTTACCACCACAAAGTCCAACATCTGTGTTGCTTGCCTTGGTTCTTAGCCTATGGTTGTTGGCAACTTGATTATCCCTTCCACGGGGCATTCTACTCCCGTGAATCCATATATCGGCATATCGGTCGGGGTTAGTTGAGAATCATTATAACCTATCCTTAAAAAGGTGTCATGGAGCAAGATATCCATCGAAGCACCATTATCCACGAGGACTCTCTTGACCGGGCTATTTCCTATTATCGGTGTTATGACCAGTGGGTCGTCATGAGGAAATTTCACACCCTCTAGGTCAGAATCATCAAAAGCCATTGTTACTCCTGTCCTGGTCCTCTTCGAGGCTTCTCCCATAATATGCATAACCTCTCTAGTATATGCTTTCCTGGAGTTCCTGGATAACCCAGCAGCAGTTGGTCCTCCAAAAATCGTGTTTATCACAGGCCCTCGAGGTCGCGGCCCTCCAAAAATCGCATTTATCACCGGTCTTCTAGGCTGGGGATTCCGCCCCTGATCGTCTTGGTCCCTCCAACGATCTTCAAAGTTCTTTCTTCCATTGTTATTCCTATCGCCTCCTTCTCCAGTGTTTTTGTTTAATCTTCCTTTTCGAATGAGGAATTCAATTTCATCTTTTAGTTGTCTACACTCATCGGTGTCATGACCAACATCTTTGTGAAATCTACAATATTTGCTCTTATCTAGCTTGGAAGGATCTGCCTTCAAGGGTTTAGGCCAACGAATGTCTTGGTCTTTCTCGATTTCCATCAAGATCTGGCTTCTAGGAGCATTCAGCTTAGCATATTCAGTGAACTTTTGCCCAGGCCCTCCCTTCTTAGGGGTTAAATCAGGGTTTTGCTCAATTTTAGGATACTTGTCCTTAGCGATATATTCCAGATCAGTTTTCTGCTTCTTGCCTCCAGCAGGCTCGTTGCTTACTACGGTCGTCCTCATGCTCTCCTCCACTTTAATGTACTTCCCGGCCCTATCTTGGAGCTGCAACATGCTTTCAGGGGGCGCTTGGCCAAGGACATCTTGAAGAAATCGTCCCTAGTTCTCTGTTGTAGTTCTATCATAGTACATTATCATCAAGGTCCGGGACTTTTAAAGCCTCCTTTGTGAAACGATTCAGGTAGTCTCTCAAGGATTCCTTTGTTCCCTGCACAATGCTCATAAGAGATGCTGAACTTTTCTCATGCACTCTCCCACTGATGAACTGCTAAATAAAAGTCTGGCTTAATTCTCTGAACGACCCAATAGAGTTTGGGGGCAAATGACTATACCACCTTTGAGCCCTACCCGACAGGGTTTGAGGAAAGGCCCGACACTTAATAGCATCATTTACGGGCTGCAACAACAGTGCATTAGAGAATGTCCTAACATGATTAGCGGGATCTCCCGTGCCATCATAAGCTTTGATAATTGGCATCTTGAACTTCCTTGAGATATGGGCATTCATTATTTCTTCAGTGAAGGGTGGAGTAGGATCATCATGATCTCCAAAGGGAAGAAGATTGCTTGGATCAGCCCTTGGGACAATAGCCCTTCTCTGTATTGGACCATCCAGGTCTATGATAGGAGGAGGATTTCTTCCCTAGGAGGTAGTGGGGGTCTGGTGGTCTGGTGCGCCTCCAAGTCGCGCCTCAGCCTTCGAATCTCAGCCTCGTGAGCCATGATCCTTTCATGCACTTCTTGGGGATTCATCCCTTGGGTGCTTCTAGGATGTTGGCTACCTTCAGCCATCGACTCTTTGCCAGCACGTCTCCTTCTTGGGGCTACTTCATCATCCGAAGATTCGGAGTCTCTCTCAATATAAGGACCAGAAAATTCCTGATCCTCAAAGTTAGGAGCCAAACCTCATATGTAGGGGGGCGATCGCCCTCGTGCTTCACTCCGTCCAGCATGTCCACTTCCTCCCACCTCGGGGTAAAGGGGCATCCCATAAGAGGGGTTAGTAGTCACAACAGTTGAATACTCGTACCTAATGGGTCGAGAATTCACAAGTGCATATAGTTGTTGAACTTGGGGATTCGTACCTTGAATAGCTGAGGGAATCGTCCCTTATGGCTGAGGTTCAGTTACCCCTATCTGGGCTTCTCCTTGGGTGACTGCATAAGTTGAATGAGGAGGTACCTCCACGGTTGACGAAATCACTTGGGTTGTCCTTGATGGTGTTCCTTCCTCAAGAGCTCTAATTGTTCTCCGTGTTCTCGCCATGGTTGTTGTGCTTTCCCACAGACGGCACCAAATGTTATGGATTAAAAACTAAGGTATACAACTGCTGTATTTACTACTAAGGAACATGAGCTTCGAGGCTCGATTTGACTGCTCTTGTGTTTCGTGACTCAATCTGCCTTAACAAGATGCCTACGTACCTTGCTGATTGCCAAGGATCAAGTCAAAAAACGTAGTTCTTGGTGATACTTGCCCTCGAGGCTATGGCAGCGAGGGCTCACCAAGGACGTAGTGACTTTCATGCCCTCCAAGGACTAAGTCTAAAACGTAGTTCTGATTCGTGGGGTGAGACCCCTTATATAGAGGTTGGGAGTCCTTGAATTGGACTTGGGTTAGGAGACTTGGTGGGCAAGTCTCAGAATTAGAATGGACTTTGGAGTCCTAAGAGGTAAGAAGTTGATTCCTTATCCCACCAGGTTTCTTGGAGGCCAATCTACAAGGATTTATTTCTCCACTAGGACTCATCTTATCAGCTGAGTTATCCCTTACTAATTAATTATGAATTTAATTAATATTCAGGGTTTTGGGCCTTCTCAAATGGGCCAAGTTGTTGGCCCAATTCTGATATGATTAATGCAACATTAATTACATACCCAGACCTTATTAACTTCCCTATCACTGATCCTGACATTGAACAAGTCAGGAAGGATAAAAAGGCCTTGAATATCCTGTTTAATGGAGTTGATGGAGATATGTTTGACAACATTATCAACTGCAAAATTGTCAAGGATGTTTGGGATACAATACAGATCATCTGTGATGGCACTGAGCAAGTTAGAGAAAACAAGATGCAGCTCCTGATTCAGCAATATGAGCATTTTCATGATGAAGAAAGTGAGTCTCTCACTGACATTTTTGTTGTGTATATATTGTGTACTTGATGATTTTATGAACAAAACACCTTGGTAGATTTTACTTAGTGAAATTATGTAGCACTCGACGGATAAGGTTTGTAGTCCCGACGGATGATGACTTATTATCCATCAAGTAAGTAGCTTATGTAACAATAAGTCTGTAGCACATTTCTGCATACACATTGTTTAGAATCTGTAGTAGTATTTGGGTCATGTTGACCTCAGTTAGATATTCAGAATAGTTTGATTAATTGTACATAGATGATGTCTTGTAATTCTGTATAAGTGAAATGAAGTCAAGTGCCTGATTGCTACCCGACGGATAAACAAACAATGAATTCGACGGATGATCAACAACCCGATGGATGATCAATATCTCGACGGAGGATCATGAACCCGACGGATAAAGAATTCAAATATCTGTTGACAGTGACAACACAGTCACATGCATCGAGTGGATTCAAATGGAATGTGGTAGCCTATTCAACTGGGTTTTCGAGAACAAAGAAGCATTGCCATTTCCATGCTATTATGAAGATATTCAAAGATGCTGGAATAGAGTAATGAAGTAGCATTGTAATAGACTAGATAGTTTTTGTTTTATTATCCTGTCTCATTACTTTGTAATCTTGGTGATATATATAAACCAAGAAGTAGAAACTAAGAAATAATTGAATCTAAGATACAAGTAGAGAAACATTTATAAGCAAAATTCTTAGCATTTCTCTGTACTCTTAGTTGTTCAATATTTGTAAGCAACTGTGAGCAATTTGCACACAGGGTTCTCTCGATATATAATATATATCTCTGGTGGAATCATTCAAATCCACCAGAAAGTTTTTAAAGACTCTTGTTTTTAATTACTTGTGTTTTGATTCATTTAAGTAACTATTCCGCATTGTGTTAATAAATTCACACTTATATACATTTTTGAGTTAAAATAATTTTTTTTGAAAGAAAAAGTTTCAAGAATTCCATTCAACCCCCCTTCTGTAATTCTTGTCAAATTGTTAAGGGAATAACAATTGGTATCAGAGCAAGCTCTTAACTTACAAAGTGTTTAAAGATCAAAACAATACAACAAGATGAATAAGAAGGATGTTGGAGTCAAGATCCCTTTTCCGGATAAAGATAATTACCATCATTGGAAGGTAAAGATGCATCTTCATTTGCTTTCTCAACATGAGGCCTATGTTGACTGCATAGAAAGAGGTCCTCATGTTGCAATGAGAGCTGCAACAGGAAATGAGCCATCAGTCCCCAAGCCAAGGCATGAATGGTGTGATCCTGACATTGAACAAGTAGGGAAGGATAAAAAGGCCATGAATATCCTGTTTAATGGAGTTGATGGAGATATGTTTGACAACATTATCAACTGCAAAACTTCCAAGGATGTTTGGGATACAATACAGATCATCTGTGATGGCACTGAGCAAGTTAGAGAAAATAAGATGCAGCTCCTGATTCAGCAATATGAGCATTTTCATAATGAAGAAAGTGAGTCTCTCACTGACATTTTTAGTAGGTTTCAAAAACTACTAAATGCTCTAAAGTTGCATGGAAGGGTCTATCACACAAAAGAGTCCAATCTGAAATTCCTTAGATCTCTTCTAAAGGAATGAAAACCAATGAAGTCTCATTAAAAAACTCACAAGATTATAAGGAGCTTACTTTGGAGAGACTGTATGGCATCCGGAAAACTTATGAGCTTGAAATAGAGCAAGATAAGAGGATGGAGAGAGGAAAGAAGAAAGGAGGATCCATTGCACTAGTTGCTGAGTTGGAAAAAGAGAAGGAAGTGAAGATGGAAGCTGTTGAGTCAACTTCAAGGGTCTGTGAAAGCAAGGGCAAGGGGCTTGCAGCTGAAAATGAAGATTCTTTGAGCCAAGATGACATGGAGGACATTGATGAACACCTAGCATTTCTTTCCAGGAGATTTTCCAAGCTCAAGTTCAAGAAGAACTTTGGAGCAGCCAAGCCAAATAGAAATATGGTGGATAAATCAAAATTCAAATATTTCAAATGTGGCTTGGCAGGGCATTTTTCCAGTGAGTGTAGGAAGTCAGATTCCAGTAAGAAAAAGTTTGAGCCTGTGAATTATAAGCAAAAATACTTTGAACTGCTCAAACATAAGGAAAGGGCTTTCATAACACAAGAAAATGACTGGGCAGCAGATGGTCTGGATGAAGATGAAGATGTCAGCTATGTTAATCTAGCCCTAATGGCCAAGGCTGATGAGACAGAAACAAGTTCTTCAAGTAATCAGGTAATTACTACCGACCTTGCACATTTATCTAAAGCTGAGTGTAATGATGCCATAAATGACATGTCTACAGAGTTATATCATTTTCTTGTTACACTTAAGTCTCTTACTAAAGAAAATGCTAAAATCAAAGAAAACAATTTGTTTTTGAGTGAGAGAAATAATGTTCTTGACTCTCAGTTCATTGATTTTGAAAAGTTAAGAATTGAGTGTAAAATTGCCAAGGAAGAATTAACTGAGACCTTAAAGAAAGAAGAAATTTTAATGAAGAAGCTCGAGCGTGAACAGGAGGTAATTAAGGCATGGAAAACATCCAGGGATGTCCATGCTCAAATCACCAAAGTTCAAGGAATTGAGTCCTTCTGTGATGCAGCCTGGAAAAAGAACAAAGAGAAACTAGAACCAAATTTGGTAGATGGAGTGCTAACAGATGTAGACTCGACGGATGATGAGGATCATCCGTCGGATAACAAAAAGGGTTGTCCGTCGAATGATGAAAATCATCATCCGTCGGCTGTGAGCAAGCCTATCAGTAAAGCCAAACTTGTTAAGTTGAAAGAAAAGTATGGGTCTGTTTCCAAGAACTTTGTTTTAGGAGAATCGAGTCGGGTTAAGAAAGGGAAAAAGGCTAATGTTGGTCACATGACTGTCAAACAGTTAAGTGACAGACTTGAAAAGATAGAGGTAAAAACAGAGACTAAAAAGAAAAATAATAGAAATGGTAAAGTAGTGATTAACAAACATAATAACTACACACCTGATAAATATGCTCCTAGAAAAATCTGTGTCAAGTGTGGTAGTATAAATCATCTGTCTGTTAATTACAAATCTGCCATGTCTACTACCATGTATGTGTCACCTCACTTTCCAAACATGAATGCCATGTCTCCCATGCCTATGAATGATATGTCTACACATAATATGAATGCACAGTTTGCTAACATGCCATTTGCACCTAATCCTTATTATGCTGCATTTAGTATGCCACAAATGCCATTTAGCATGTCTTACTGGAATAACATGTTTACTAATAGCATGCAATTTCCTGTTGATTATAATATGCATGATAATTTTGTTGCAATGAATGGTTTCAAAGGCTCAACTCAAATGACCAAGGATGAATCTGATATCCCCAAGTCAAATGAGATAAAGCCTAAGAAACAGAAAAAGAAAGCTAACAAGGCAGGACCCAAGGAAACTTGGGTACCAAAATCAACTTGATTTGATTTTGATGTGTGCACGGAAACAGAAAGAATCTTTGGTACTTGGATATTGGTTGTTCAAGAAACATGACTGGTGATTCTACCCTTCTCACAGAGTTTATGGAAAGAGCTGGCCCAAGTATTATTTTTGGAGATGACAGCAAGGGTTATACTGTGGGATATGGCTTGATTTCAAAGGACAATGTCATCATTAAGGAGGTTTCCTTAGTGGATGGTCTCAAACACAATTTGTTGAGTATCATCCAGCTTTGTGATAAAGGCAACTCAGTAACCTTCAACTCAAAAGCCTGTGTTGTGACTAATAAAAGGAGCAACAAAGTGGTTCTCACTGGTGTGAGAAAAGGAAATGTGTACCTAGCTGATTTCAACTCATCTAATGTAGAATCTGTTACTTGTCTTCTCAGTAAAGCAAGTCAGGATGAAAGTTGGCTATGGCACAAGAAGCTATCCCATTTAAACTTCAAGACCATGAATGAGCTAGTAAAGAAAGAAATGGTTAGAGGCATTCCTCTAGTGGAGTTTTCTAAGGATGGACTGTGTGATGTCTGCCAAAAAGGGAAGCAGATTAAAGCATCATTCAAGAAGAAACTTGATTCAACAATTGAAGAACCTTTGCAACTGCTACACATGGATTTGTTTGGACCAGTCAATGTGTTGTCTATCTCAAGAAAAAGATTTTGCCTAGTAATTGTAGATGATTTCTCAAAGTTCTCTTGGAAATATTTCCTAAAGTCTAAAAATGAGGCTAGTGAAATCGTCATCAATCACATAAGGCAAGTCAATAATCATCCTGATTTCAAGGTTAGAAGAATCAGGAGTGATAATGGAACTGAGTTCAAGAATTCTGTCATGAGAGCATTTTGTGAGGAAAATGGGTGAGTTTTCAGCAGCAAGAACTCTACAACAGAATGGAGTAGTGGAAAGAAAGAACATATCACTTATTGAAGCTGCAAGGACAATGCTTGAAGAATCTAAACTACCAACATATTTCTGGGCTGAAGCTGTTAATACTACATGCTACACTCAGAATATTTCTCTGGTTAATCAAGCAAGATGCATGACTCCATATCAACTGTTCAAGAACAAGAAGCCAACTCTAAATTTTCTTCATGTCTTTGGCTGCAAGTGCTATATTCTGAGAAATCAAACTGATCAAAATGGGAAGTTTGATGCTAAAGCAGATGAAGGAATTTTTGTTGGATATGCTGTTGATAAAGCATATAGAGTCTACAATCTAAGAACCAACATTGTTGTGGAATCAATACATGTTGTGTTTGATGATAAAAAGATTGAAGGACTGCAAGATGGAGATTACCATGAAAGCCTCAAATTCAACAATGTGGAGATGGTTAGTGATGACAGTGATGATGAAAGTGATCAAGAAACTGTATCTAAGGATAATGCAGAAAATCCACTACCAATGAAGCATAAAACTCAACATTTGTCGAGTTGCATAATGCTTCATCCGTTGGGAGGCAATCTGCGTTATCCGTCGGGAGACAACCAACCTCATCCGTCGGTACTCAAAACTCACCATCCGTCGGGTTATCAAGAGAAGCTGGAAATCAAGATAGATCACTTGTAGAAAGTTCCCCTTTCTCAAATCAAAGATCCACAAACTCAGGGGGAGTTTCTAACAATCAAAACTCAATCACACATCAAGATAACAATGAGGCCTCTTCATCTAGAGCTAATCTACCTCAACAAAAGAAAATGGACAAAAGATCACCCCTTTGAGCTTATTATTGGTGATGCTTCTTCTAGAGTTCAAACAAGGAGAGCAACTCGAGAAGAATGTCTATACAGTAGCTTTCTTTCCAAGGAAGAGCCAAAGAAGGTAGAAGAAGCTTTGTTGGATCCTGATTGGATTTTAGCTATGCTGGAGGAGCTAAACAAATTTGAAAGGAATAATTTATGGAGGCTGGTGCCCAAGCCTAAAGGAAATAATCCAATAGACACCAAATGGGTATTCAGAAACAAGATGGATGAAAATGGCATAGTAGTCAGGAACAAAGCTAGATTGGTTGCTAAGGGCTATTGTCAACAAGAAGGAATAGATTTTGATGAAACATTTGCTCCTGTTGCAAGACTTGAAGCCATCAGAATTTTCTTAGCCTATGCAGCCCATGCCAATTTCAAAGTCTATCAAATGGATGTCAAAAGTGCCTTTCTGAATAGAGATTTAGAGGAGGAAGTCTATGTCAGTCAACCTCCTGGTTTTGAAGATCCAAATTTTCCAGAACATGTCTATTATCTTTTGAAAGCACTTTATGGACTGAAGCAAGCACCTAGAGCCTGGTATGACACTTTATCAAAGTTCCTTTTGGAAAACCATTTCACAAGAGGTACTGTAGATAAAACTTTATTCTTTAGAAATGTTAATGGTTCTAGTATACTTGTTCAAATTTATGTAGATGATATTATTTTTGGCTCTACAGATGAGAAACTTTGCAAAAAGTTTGCCAAATTGATGCAAAGTAAGTATGAAATGAGTATGATGGGAGAATTGACTTACTTTCTTGGTTTACAAGTTAAGCAAGTTAGTGATGGAATATTCATTAGTCAAACTAAGTATATTTTTGATCTTTTAAAGAAGTTTGATCTAGTGGATTGCACATCTGCAAAAACTCCCATGGCCACTGCAACTAAGCTTGAATTAAACACTACTGAAAAGTCTGTGAATATTTCAAGTTATAGGGGCATGGTTGGCTCACTTTTATACTTAATAGCTAGTAGGCCAGATATAATGTTTGCTACATGTTTATGTGCTAGATTTCAGGCTGATCCTAGAGAATCTCACTTAATAGCTATTAAGAGAATTTTCAGATATCTCAAGGGAACACCAAAACTTGGCATTTGGTACCCTAGAGATTCTGGTTTTGATCTAACTGGTTATTCAGATGCAGATTATGCAGGTTCTAGAATTGATAGAAAAAGTACAACAGGAACCTGTCAATTTCTAGGAAACAAGCTTGTGTCATGGTTCAGTAAAAAGCAAAATTCAGTTTCTACATCTACAGCTGAAGCTGAATATATTGTTGCTGGTAGTTGCTGTGCACATATATTATGGATGAAAAATCAATTGCTAGACTATGGTTTACAAGTTGAGAGGATTCCTATTTTCTGTGATAACACAAGTGCAATTGCCATCACTGAAAATCCAGTACAACATTCAAGGACAAAGCACATAGATATCAAGTACCACTTCATAAGGGAACATGTAATGAATGGTACTGTGGAGCTACATTTTGTTCTAAGGGAGAAGCAGCTTGCAGATATCTTTACCAAGACACTGGATGAATCCACCTTTTCAAGGTTGGTAAGTGAGTTAGGTATGCTTAATTATTCTTAAATCTATATGAGTTAATTTGCAAGTTGAAATGCAGCCAGAAATTTAATTGATTTTTAAGTCTTGGATGAAATTTTGGCTAAGTCAAAATTTACATCTCGACGGATGATCTTTATCCATCGAGTTTGATCATCCGTCGGTATACTATTTGCTAATAAAAATCAATTATTTTTCTGGAATATTTTATGACTCGATAGATAACAGTTTATCCTCATCCGTCGAATTGTCTTAATCTCAGCCATTAATTCCCTGTACATTATCCATCGAGTATACTTACAGTTTCTAAGCATAACACGACGGATAATGGGTGGAATTTTTACAGTTTATTTTTAAACGGCTATTTTAGGAAATTTCTATTGGTTACTTTATTTTACTTTATTATTTTTAATAGTTATTTTTGGCAATGTCTCAAACTGGGTTCTTTTATGAGAAGAACAATTTCACTGCACTAGTGAACAAGGGTATTCAGCAATCTGGTGACTATCACAAGATGATGGACTTTGTGAAGAATTGCAAGCTCAACTATGCCATGCTGGAATCACCCACAATCTTCTGTGAAGTTGTTGAAGAGATGTGGACCACTGCTACCTACAACTCAACAGATAAGACAATCACACTCACCATTAAAGGTAAAGAGTTTTGTATCAATAGTGATGTTATAAAAGCATGTTTCAAGATTCCTGATAACACTGTGACCTCACCACACACTGACACTGATATAATCAATATGCTTAATTCCATGAACTATGCTCTTTCTAATTCTAAGTTAAGTGACATTAGGAGAATGGGTCTTAGGAAATAATGCAGTTTTATGTGTGATGTTGTGACAAAGGTCTTTTCAGGTAAAGTCAGTAATTTTGATTCAGTCAATATCTCAATGCTTAACATGCTCTACATGCTAGTTACATATAAATTCTATAATTTCAGTGACCTTGTCTTGTTTGAGTTAGGCTTTAAATTAGGAGATTTAAATAAAAGATATAAAAATGTGTACTATGCTAGATTCTTTATGATGTTAGCTAACCACCTCTGTGAAGAGATTGTGCTTGAGAACCCTAACAACAAACTAGATTGTTGGGTTCAAGAGAGAAGGCTCATTGCAGATTTGAACAGGGCCAATCATCAGAAGGATGTGCCATTGTTCTATTAATGCAAGCACCTCAGGTAAGTGAGGTAAGTTCATTTATCCCTACCACTATTCCAACCTCAACAATTTCTTTGAGTTCCAGTGTGGCTATGGCAATTGTGTCAATGACCCAACAGTTGCCTACCCAAGCTACCAAAACTGCAAAAATTTTCAAACCTAAATCAAAGAAAGCCCTCTCGGGTATCTCTCAAAAGATGCCAGTTGTAAAATCCACTAAAACCAAATAGGGGAGTGTGAAGGAGGGCAAGATAGGTGAGGGAAGGGGTGAACATAAGAAACCCTAAGGATAAGGATGGAGAGTTGAGTGGATCCCAGCCTAGCCACACTGCAGTTTCCCAACAAACTGCAGTGCTTAAAAAGGATAAAAGCTCATTTCTAGCTGCATCCTCCCAAAAGGATGTAGTTATTGAACAAAGCTCTCAACCAAGAGCACAGGCCAAGAGGGTTAGGACACAAGCTCACCCCAAACTTATGCCAGAAAGAAGAAGTCTAAAACCCTTGGGGATGCACAGGGTACACACACTGTGCAAACTGGTGTAAAAGATACAGTCACTACACCTTCACAAATTCAGTTTGATGTGGCTCTAATAAATGTGGAGTCACAGCCAAAATCTCTAGTTATAGAAGCACCTCAAACACCAAACTCACCAAAAATTTCTCTGGATGTGGATATGATAAACACATCAATCCCTGATTCCTCTTCTTTAACTCTGTTGGGGAAGCCAAAATCTAGTGTAAGTGAGCATCATCTTTTAGATGATTTGTTGGCTCACTTGCCAATTCTTTCAGGAACTGTTGTATCATCTGTGCCCAAAATATCTTCAATCAGCACAGAGTCAACAATAGTTTCTTTTCCCAGTTCATTCATTTTTACTCTCTCGATGGATATTGCTCATCCGTCGAGTAGTGATTGTATCCCGACGGATAAGCTTAACAGCAGTTATCCGTTGGATAGCAAAACCACTCACTCAATGGATATCACTCATCCATCGAGTATCTCTGCACAGCTTCAAACTTCATTTATTTCAAGTGCAGAAGATTTAGTGGTTGTACAGTCACTCTTAGGATTGAGAGAGAAGAGTGTTTTGAGTGAGACTCTGGGTTGCTCCCAAGAAAAAGGAGAGGAAATGAGTGAAACTATGCAATCCATTTCTTCAGGATTGGCAAAAGAGAGTGAGAGGAGTCCCACCTTAGTAAGTGAAGGTGAGGGTGGGGAGCCAGGGTGAGACCCTGATGCAACAAAAGAGAGAAAACGAGAGAAATGCAGGTACTGGAGCTATAAGGATGGATGTCATTGCTAGTGAGTCAATGAATGTCCAGGATGCAGACAGGGAGGGACTATCTCAGCATCCTAAAGTTGTTATAGATTCCACTTCCCTTGATGTCGAGGCATTTACCCACCCTGTTCTAGCTTATCAACTTCTAACTGAACAGGGCAATGACAATGCAGAAAGGATGCTCAATCTGGTGCATACCACTTAGTCTATGCTAAGAGCCAAGGATGCCATCACAGCTTTGCCTTCTATAGCTGATGAAGTGGACTATGAGACTGGTGGTTCAGCTGATTTTTTTGGTGATGGGAGTGGGGATAGTGAAGATGAGGCAATGGACATAGGGGGAGAAGTAGGCTCAAGTTTAAGATCAGGTATGCCATCATGGGCATTCTCAAAGCATTGTGATGAGCACTACTTCAAGACCACCCTGATCCAATTAATCAATCAGACAAATACTGCTCTTCAAACCACTACTAATGCCAGCACCAAGAAGCTCCTTCAGGAACTTCTAGCCTCCCTACAACTTCAACAAATCCAGGGCTTTCAACATGCTAGGGATGTAAACACCATGAAGGGTGATATTGAGGATATGAAGAAGGCCATTTTAGACAAGATAGATTCTAAACTTCCAGAAGCTACAATGCTTGACATCAAGAGGCAATTAAGGAAAAATTCTGATCTTGCAACCAAGATAGATGCCTTGGACACAAGAATGTCAGCCATGGAAGCATCTTTAACATCCATTCATCTTCATCAAGCCCAACAGACAGATCTACTTTAAAAATTGGTGGCTGCTCAAACCTCCTCCTCTACTCAACTTGATGATAACAAAAAGGGGGAGAAAGGACCAAGTGAGGGGGAGAGGCTTCAGATTCAAATCAGTAAAGTAATTGTGCCTTCAATTACTATCTCAAAGCCACCAGTTACAGACAGTATTGATCTTATCAATGCAGCAGCAGCCAAGATAAGAGCAGCTGATAAGGAGAAGTTGAGTTTAGTCAACTGGGAGAAGATTGATGAGGAAATACAGAAGAAGTTTGAACTTGTCAAGGAGCCAGTTAAGTCAGCCATCCATCACTCTCAAGTCAAGCAAATTAGTGTGAATGAGATGATCATGAACTATCTGGAAAGAGGACAGCCATCCTGCATCAAATCTCTAAAGGCTGAAACAATTCTGAAACCAAGGGTAAACTACTCAAAATCATCATTGAAGAACCCTTTGGATACTGTGTATGATACACCTAAGCCTGATAAAAAGAAGCTTCTGTCAAGATCAATTGCTTTCTACAAAGATCCAGCTGATTCAGCTTCAAAAAGAAGAATTGCTAAAATTTTCAGGAATGGGAAAGAAATTTGTGTGGTGGCTGGACATCCCCAATTTGCTCAAGCAAAGAGAGAAGAAAAGGCTAGATTGAAGCAGGAAAAGAAGCAAGCTTCTCTGGATGCTAAAAAGACTAAACAAAAGAAAGAGCAAATTGTTATCTTGGCCAAGCTACATGCTGTAAATTCATCAAAACAAATTCCTTCTCAGCCATCTGAAGTTATTGAATCAAAGAAGCAAGTTGAACAACAGAAGAAATCTCCAAGAATCAAGGACTTGGCTAAAAGAACTAAAAGGAAACTGGACATTGTTGATAAGGAATTGGAGAATCAGTTTCCCAAGGAATCCACTCCAACTACAACTCAAGCATCAAAACCCTCTGTGGTATTTGAAGATATCAAAGTGGTGGATCCTTATAGGAACATCCATGGTGAACCTATAGTGCCTAAGGATGAACCAGTAGAATGGGAGAACATACCAATTCCTGACTTCTATTTGCCAATCCTTAACAAGCCAAAGAGAACAAAGTCAAGAGCAGTCAAGAAAGTGAAGTTGTCACCTCTCAAATCCAAATTTCTAGTCAAAGCTCAATCTAAAGCCAATAAGGGAGATTACATGTACTTGTGTGACATCAAAGAATTTTCTGATCTAAACCTCTATCTAGATGAACTAGATGTAGTGAGAGGAATTGATGCATACAGAAACCTACCTAAAAGGTTAGTGTTCAAGTACAAAGGAGGAAAGGAGATTCAGTGGCCACTTCACAAGATCCTTCAAGAAAGCCAAGTTGTACTGATTAAAGTTTATTCATCCTTCAAGAAGAACTTTGGGTTCAACATTACGGCAAGAAGATTGGTACTGAAGAAGATTGAAGAGCTAAGGAGTGTTAGAGCTAAAGATGCACTCCCAAAGACTCTAATCATCCCTTACACAGGGAGAAGAGTGTATCTAAGGCCCTACTGGCTGATGGAGTTCATGGATGACAAAGGAGTGAGAAGATTTTTCAGATTAGAAGACCAATTAAGCATCTCTAGCAATGAGACTCTTTTGGAAATGCAAGGAAAGCTAAATCTCTCAGAATCTGATGAACTGGAATTCCACAGGCAGCTCTAAAATCAGATTAAGGAAAACAATAGAAAGCTTGGAAAGAGATCCAGACCTTCAAGGAACTAGATAAATCTGCTCAGGCTAGAGGAGCATCTTGAAAAAGAGTGTGAGCAAAACTTTGTACATTTTGTTAATTGAAGCACTTTTCAGTATTATCTACTGTCTTTTAAAATTTGTATTTTTAAGGTGTTTTGTTATCATCAAGTGTCTCTTAATTTATGGCTACAATTCCAGTAGACATAAATTGGGGGAGATTGTTGTGTATATGTTGTGTACTTGATGATTACATGAATAAAACACCTTGGTAGATTTTACTTAGTGAAATTATGTAGCACTCGACGGATAACGTTTATAGTCCCGACGGATGACTCAATATAGTCCCGACGGATGATGACTTATTATCCATCGAGTGAGTAGCTTATGTAACAATAAGTCTGTAGCACATTTCTGCATACACATTGTTTAGAATCTGTAGTAGTATTTGAGTCATGTTGACCTTAGTTAGATATGCAGAATAGGTTGATTAATTGTACATAGATGATGTCTTGTAATTCTGTATAAGTGAAATGAAGTCAAGTGCCTGATTACTACCCGACGGATGAACAAACAATGAATTCGACGGATGATCAACAACCCGACGGATGATCAATATCTCGACGGATGATCATGAACCCGACGGATAAAGAATTCAAATATATGTTGACAGTGACAACACAGTCACATGCGTTGAGTGGATGCAAATGGAATGTGGTAGCCTATTTAATTGGGTTTTCGAGAACAAAGAAGCATTATCATTTCCATGCTATTATGAAGATATTCAAAGATGCTGGAATAGAGTAATGAGGTAGCATTGTAATTCACTAGATAGTTTTTATTTTATTATCTTGTCTCATTACTTTGTAATCTTGGTGATATATAAACCAAGAAGCAGCAACTAAAAAAAATGAGAGATACAAGCAGAGAAACATTTGTAAGCAGAATTCTTAGCATTTCTCTGTACTTTAAGTTGTTCAATATTTGTAAGCAGCTGTGAGCATTTTTTTTGCACACAGGGTTCTCTCGATATAGAATATATATCTCTGGTGGAATCATTCAAATCCACCAGAAAGGTTTTAAAGACTCTTGTTTTTAATTACTTGTGTTTTGATTCATTTAAGTAACTATTCCGCATTGTGCTAATCAATTCACACTTATATATATATTCGAGTTAGAACATTTTTATTTCGAGAAAAAGTTTCAAGAATTCCATTCAACCCCCCTTCTGTAATTCTTGTCATATTGTTAAGGGACTAACAAAACCATATCAGTATTTGTGTGAAGAATTACAGAAATAAACATTCACTTTTTGAGTAAAGGAGCCATATTTTGATGACTTTTAAATTCTGATAATAATCAAGTTCTGATGCTAACGTGGCAGTATTTTTTTTTCCTTGATTTATTTTTGGTCAATACTTGAACGGTTATATTTTATCAGAATATTTGTTTATGTGAAATAAAGACAGTAATAATCATTTGTTTAGTGGGAACAATTTTTTAAAAACTGCATGTACATAGTAATCATTACTTATTTCTCGTGCCCATTAACTTTTATCTTAACTGCTGCATGGCTGACAGGTGTAATGTCTGTTCCACTTCTCAATAACTGCTGTCAAGTGGCGTGTGTAAGTAAAAGAGAGAAAAGATTTTAAATCTTTTATCTACATTTGTATTCAATACTCTCTCTCTTTTCTCTTACTCTCTCTAAATTGACTTTCGATTTTTACACAGACATTTTATCAAACACCTTTCAGGCACTCTAATTTCTCACTTATTTCTCAATGGCACCCAAGGATATAATCTTTAATGGAGCAAAGTTCGTCCCCAACAACTATGCTGCCATTCTCACTAAGAGTGAAGCTCCTTCGGAACTTCATTTTATACAGGATTTCTTATCTCATAGTGAAATTGGGTTCGCTTTGACGAATCCATCCTATTTATCTGGGACTCAAATTCTGACTTTTTGGCGTACATGACTTTATGATGATGGTGGTAAGAATGGGACTCCAAGTATCGTGTTTACAGCACAGGAGGTTGAGTATGTTGTTATTCCGACAACAGTTCGAAAAGCCTTACACCTACCTGAAAACTGTCAATTCAGTTCTGCTGTGGAGGAGCCATTGCTACAGCAAAAGATGGCTAATCTTGGGTATGAACAGAGTTTGGCTAAGTTGGGTCAACTCAAATGCCCATATATTCGAAAGGAATGGAGCTTCTTCTTCGATTGCATCACGAAGACGTTTGCCAACAAGTGCTCAAATTTTGATGCCATTCTTATTCTAACACAAAAAATTGGGTATGCACTCCTAAACCAGTCTCATTTTAATTATGCAAAGACTGTGTTATGTTTTATAGGAGATAGAATGAAAGAGGACAGGAATGTAGTTTACTTTGCTAGGTTCTGTCAGTTAATTTACAATTACTGTACATCAGATGAACCACAATTAGCAAGTGAACAGATAGAACCATTTAGATTAGCTAAGAGGGCTTTTACGGATCTTTTAACTAATGATAACAAGAAGGGAGTTTTGAGACCCCTTAGAATTCCTTTATCAGTAAAACAAGCCCTTGTAAATGCTGATTATGAAACCTATTCATTGCTATATCCTGATGTCCAACCCACCAACACACAACAGCCATCAGAACCAACCATCACCCAAACACAGCAACCACAAACATCAGCACATACCAATCAACCATCAGCACATAATCAAGTGAAGCCTTCTTCTTCTAGAGCAAAGAGGACTAAGTCAGTCCCTCAATCACAATAGAAAAGAAGGAAGATAATTTTAAGAGATGAGTCTGATGATGAGGAGGTACAGGTTCAACCATCAGAACCTGTTGTTGAAGTAGCTGAGAAGGTCTCTTCTCAGAAAGCTCATAAAACTAGGAGTTCTAGGCCCCTAAAAAGGATTAGAAAGCTAAACTCTGATGATGAAGCTCCTAGAGTCTCTCCATCAGCTAAGAAACTTAAAAAGCAAAGAGCAAGGAGGGCTGTAGAATCATCACTCTCTGATGAAGGAATGGAATCAGCAGCTGAGGAAGGAGGTCAGGAATCTCTGATCTCAAATGACCCAATTGTAATTGAATCTCTTCCCAGTACTGAACCAGACTTTACTGAAGCTCACAAATCTCCTATTCAAGAGCCAGAGAATACTTAAGAACACATGCCTACACCTCCTGTGTCTCCTATCATTGATCAAGTACATGCTGATAATCCAGGTATAAGTGTTGAAATAGATATTCACAACTTGAATGTGCCTGAGGTTCTGTACTTGGAAGCTCCAACCATTTCTCAACACACTCCACCAGCAACTACACTGCTAGATGCTGATGTCAATGTGTAAGTCATATGTCATAGCCTATTTTTATATTCGAGGATTCAACTCAACTCAAATAAGAATGTAATAAGTAAATAGTGGATCTACCGTCAAAAGAGATCTCACAGAGTAATATATGTCAAAGGATTCAGAAACAAGGTTCATCTACAGACTTGAGGAATTAATTCACTGGAAGAAGTTCAAGAAATTGATCATGCCTCGGTGATATAAATCAAGAGTGTGGATTTAATCAAGTGACAGAGATCTCGTCAGAGTATCATTAATTACAAGGATTTAATCTGAAGAAAATCAAAGTATCAAAGTCAAGACATGAAGAAACATCACGGAAGTTAGTCACTCATGAACCAGACAGTACATCGAGTGTCAACGTTGAAGTGGTGGAATTGATTCATAATTCTCAGTGATTTTCAGAAGATATTCAGAAGATTGGTTGCTGCTCAGGGTTAGTATTAATTCTCTATTAATTAATTAAGTCATATAATTTAATTAAGAAAATAAATTATATCTGCAAAGATTAATTTATTTGATTAATTAAATTAATTGATTAATTAATTCAGAATTAATATTAAGGATTTTCAGAATTTAAATTGGATTAAAATTCATTTAAATTCAGCAAGTCAAACTGATTGTACTAGTATGACAATCGGTATGACAATCAATAGTCATACCGAAAGTCATGCTAGTACAAACAATTGTCTTGCCGAAAGTCACACTGGAAGAGAATTGTCTTGCTAGTTCAATCAGATTGTCTTGCTAGTACAAACAATTGTCATACCGAAAGTCTCTCCAGTTCAACAGGTTGTCTTGCTAGTACAATTGGATTGTCTCACCGATTGTCATTGCAGTTCATTCTATTCTGTTGTTTGATTAAAAAGAAGCAGAAGCAGAACACAATCAATCATCCAATCAAGAACACAGAACTCGAGAACAAAGAAAAAGAAGCAGACACAAATATTTCATCTCATCTGCAACTTCAAGATTAAATTTCTAGTTTGTAAAGTTAAATCCAAACCACTAGAATTATTTATCTTGTTCTTGTGTAACAATCTAGCGGATCAAAATCCCTAGAACTTAATCTCAAATTGTGTTTAGCATTTGATTCTAATTATTACAAAAATAGAAAAAGTTCATGTCGAATTCATTCTAGATTTGTGATAATTAATTTGAGATTAATTCCTTGTAATCGATACAGTTGTTGTAACACCTTTCAAGTTTAATAATATTTTTATTTAACTTGAATTTTGTTTCAATTTTTTATTCCGCACTAAATTCGATTATTCAGTGTTGTTTGTATTCAACCCCCCCTTCTACAAACACATTGGGACCTAACAATTGGTATCAGAGCCTTCTGATTAACGAACAAGTCAAGATCCTAGACTTTTGTGATTTTTCAACTCCTTGAATTTTTATTTATTCAAAAATTCATAATGACTTCACAAAAAGTTGGAACCGTTAAAATTCTACTATTTGATAAAGAAAATTATATCATGTGGAAGAAGAAGATGCTATTATTTTTACAAGTTGCAAATCCCAAATATCTGAACTTGTTAAAGAAGGGTCTAAAAACTCCGATGGTTATTGAACCAGAGGTGATAGTAGATGATGTTGTGATTACCATAGCTAGAACCTATCCAAAAGAGCCTGAAGATTTTACTCCTGCTGAGAAGGAAGAAGCCTCCTTGGATGCCAGCCTTCAATTAATATTAATTGATTCCCATGATCCCTTGATGAACAGACATGTGATGAACTGTAAAAATTCCAAACACATGTGGGAAACTATTGAGGTGATTAATGAAGGCATAGAGGAAGTTAGGGAGAACAAGTTGGAGATCCTAACCTCTGAGTATGAATATTTTAAATCAAATCCAGGAGAAGGAATTACTGAAGTGTTTGAGAGGTACAATGCGTTGATCAACAACCTGAACATAAATGGGAAATATTATTCAATCAGGGAGGTCAACAAAAAGTTCCTTTTAACACTGCCAACTCATCTTGAACATAGAATCACTGCCATTAGAGAAGCTAGAGATCTGAGTGAGATTTCTTTGGACAGGCTCTATGGAGTGTTAAAAACCTATGAGTTGGAGCAGATTCAACAGAAGGAAGTCTACGGGAAGGATAGAATGGTCAGCACATCTACTGCACTTGTAGCTGAAGGTCAACAACAACAACAATCTCAACAATTGGAGAGAATGGTACAGTGTTCCAAGGCTGAGGAAAATATGTTAGTAGCAGAATATGATCCTCCTACTACAAATCAATCAAGTGATGATTTTTATTCCTTGGAAGAGCTGGAGCAATTGGAAGACGAGTCAATGGCCCAAATTGTCAAGAGATTCTCCCATGTCAGATTCAAGAGGAATCCCAAGCTTAAGTACAAGTCCAACTACAACAAATTCCAGAAAGGTGAATCTTCATCCTCTAACACCAGAAGTGGTGGATACAAAACAGGGATGGTTGATCGGAGCACCATTAGATGCTATAACTACAATGAGTTGGGACACTTTGCCACAGAATGTAGGAAGCCAAAGCAAGTAAGAAAGAACTCCGAAAGGGCTTATCTGGCAAAGGGAAGAAGCTGGGATGATACTGACAGTGAAGATGAAGATGAAGGAAATCTTGCTCTTATGGCTATTGATGGAAAAACTTCATCGTCAAGAATAGAGGTAAAACTTTCTGATGCTGAAATGGTTTATCATCTAAGAGGTAACTTAGATTGTGCACGTCGTGATAATAAACTGTTAAGTTTACAGATCACAGACCTTGAGAAAGAGGTCAATGAATTAAGACTTGTGCACATTAATCAAGACAAATTAAAAGAACAAGTATCTTTTCTAGAGAATAGAGTTGACTGTTATAGAAAACTCAAAACTATTCTCAAAGACAAGATCACCGGTCTTGAGACTAAGGTTAGAGCCTACTTCAATTCTTGTTCGAAGGCTAAAGAGTTCTACAGTAAGCAATCTGTTAATCAAACATCTGGAATAGGTTATGATTACAATGTTGCTATTGGAGAATTAGGCATAAACTCCCCTCCTCGTGTCTGTGCTAAAGGGAGGGAAGTACCACATGTGCTTAAGGGTGTTGATGAACCCCTCTATAAACCATCAATTGCTGAACCATTTGATGCGACCTCTTCTGTTATTCAGGAAGAAATACGTGCTGAAGATCATGCTAATGAGAAGGTTGTTTCCAAGTCAAGTGTGTCGAAAGTTCCAGTCAAAGTTGTGAAAGCAACTGAGACTAACTCAGACACACATGAGTTGGATAACAAAAATGCCATGTCTGCCATGCATAAATTGCCTACTATTAATTACTCTCATAAAGCATGTGGTGTTTCTAATTGTATGCCTTGTGCTTTTAATATGATGTATGCTTATTTTAATGGTAAGCATATTTCTAAAGATAAGACTACTCCTCGTCAGCATGTGAATAACAAGAAGCATGATAGGTCTAAGACTGCTAGTCCTTCTAAGGCTAGAAAGGAGACATTTGTTCCTAAGCTTAAACAGAAATTTGTTAAGGTTGTTTACAAGGTCAAATGTTCAGTCATTGAGGATGTTGAGACCATTAAAATTAAAAATGTTGTTTTGCCTGACAAAGGACAATTCTACAAGTATGCCGGGCCCAACCAAGTTTGGGTTCCGAAGAAGGTCTAATCCATTTGTAGTGCAGGGCATTAAACAAGTGTAACCGGTAGTGTGGATTCTTGACAGTGGATCATCAAGACATATGACCGAAGATAGAGCCCTGCTATCAAATGTGGATTGAGAAAGCTGGCCCCCTGGTTACCTTTGGAGATAACAGCAAAGGTTTATCCGAGGGATATGGCTGTTTGCAAGCTGGTAATGTTATCATTGAACTTGTAAATAGTTTCTATAATTTTGCTATATTTATATAAGTTTTTATTTGTATTTTCTGTAATTGTAAATATTGTATGATATAAGAAATTGTATGTTGATATCTTGTTGATAGATATGTGGTATTTAATTCATTGATATTTGTTTTTATTATTATTATTTGTATTGTATTATTTTATATTTTTATATTTTATATTTTTATTTTATTTTAAATGTTATGCAACATAACAATTAGTATCTAAAGTACTTGACAAGTATCGGTCAATGATATGTTGTTAACATTATGTTGCAGATATTTGTAAGCTTTTGACATGAATGAGAATTACTTAGACTTTACCCTAAGTGATCAATGTTTTATCAAAAACTCATTCATATTGAAAAACAAAATCAAACTTCTTTCTACATTAGTGATTTCTTATTTCATGTAAAATCTTTTGAAATCACTATTGTAAATCATTTTCTCTCTATTACCATATGTTCTGTGTTACAGGTTCAGTCTCCAATGACTTTTTTTCATTGACAGTCATGAGGTTGAAAACCCACAACATCTATCCCATACTGTAAAGACAAACACAAAAACAGAACCAATTCAACACTCTCTTACCACTAAATGAAATATGAATGAGCGTGAGGGAGATAGTGCCTTAGTGCACCATATAAGGAAGGTTCTGTAGTCAACCCAGTAGCTCTGTCTCCTACAAAGATGAGTAGTATTTAAACCGAGACAACTGCTAACCCCCATACATCTTCTCAAAAAGATGTAATGGTTGAAAAGGCACAAAAACAGTTACTAGATTCATTCTCTCAACAGGGTGCGTCTATTGAAATTTGCCTGTCGGCCAAGGTATCCTATGTAGTGTCACCATCTTAAATATAAACAATTCTTAATGCACAAGGAAAGGTTACACACACAAAGGATGAGTTGACGGAAACAAGAGTTTCGACCATTTTAAGGTCAGATTCGATTGTTCAAGGTTCGTTAATGGACCAATTGCCTTTATAGGTGTTAGGAGAGGATACTGATCCATAAGCCATATGTCAGTGGTCAGTGTCTACCTCCCCAGGCTTAAATCCCCTGGATGCATCTGCGGATAGTGGATCTGACATAGGCGCAGATCGGCAACTTGTTGACAATGATTCAGATATTACCTGATGAGTCACAAGGAAATGTCTTCACAGACATTAGAAGGGAACCTTGATCTTTATGCTAAATTCTTTGGATCATTGTTTACCTTCCCAGAATTCAAATCTGGAACCCTAAAAGGGAAACTAGCAACTTGTAAATTATGACTCAGATTCATCTGACGAGTTTAACAAGGATGGGGATTTGCGAACTCCCATTGCACCACCTGTGACCTCCTTAAGGATGGCTAAGGTGATTTTCCTTGCAGGTACAGCAGGATTATGGAGCTATGAGAGAAGAGTGATACACTTGTGAGAATGAGTGTAAACACGAGTGGAGAGAAGAGTGAAACACATGTGAGGTACACTAAACAGAATCACAAACTCACAGTGAGGAAGAAAGAGAAACTACTTGTTATTTCTTTTCCAACCAAGTGGAATACGAGAACTCTTTCAGACGATGGCATACATTCCTTCACTAAGGGGGAGATAAAAGCTTAAGTAATACTTTGGAGGATTCCTCAACTAAGGGGGAGAAATTGTAGGGAGTAAGAAAAAGGTAAAGAACATGTACACTACACCACACCACACCATTGTTGTTTGTAATTGCGGATCCTATTGTACGGGAGAGGTGGTAAACACAAGGTGATTTTCTAGTAAGGGAAGAAGCTATTTTCAAAAGGGGAGTACCATTGGTTTTTATCTGCGGATCCTATTGTACGGGAGAGGTGGTAAACGAAGGTGATCTTCTTTAATCAGTTGATTCTCATAGGGGGAGAAGCAAGAGAGATATGTGTTTCTCAACAGGAAATGTGGTTGTACAAAAGAAGATGGAACTACTTGAAGATATGTTCAGTCTAGAGGAACATCTACTTGGAATCTGGAAAATGTTAAATCTAGTCCAGAACTTTTCTGCTATTTACTTTGCATTTCTTTTTATATCTTTTTCTTATTTGTTAGTTGAGTTATCCTCTAGGTATTTGTGTATTATTGTCTAACAAACAAATAGGGGGAGATTGTAAGTCATATGTCATAGCCTATTTGTATATTCGAGGATTCAACTCAACTCAAATAAGAATGTAATAAGTAAATAGTGGATCTACCGTCAAAAGAGATCTCACAGAGTAATATCTGTCAAAGGATTCAGAAACAAGGTTTATCTACAGACTTGAGGAATTAATTCACTGGAAGAAGTTCAAGAAATTGATCATGCCTCGGTGATATAAATCAAGAGTGTGGATTTAATCAAGTGACAGAGATCTCGTCAAAGTATCATTAATTACAAGGATTTAATCTGAAGAAAATCAAAGTATCAAAGTCAAGACATGAAGAAACGTCACGGAAGTTAGTCAGTCATGAACCAGACAGTACATCGAGTATCAACGTTGAAGTGGTGGAATTGATTCATAATTCTCAGTGATTTTCAGAAGATATTCAGAAGATTGGTTGCTGCTCAGGGTTAGTATTAATTCTCTATTAATTAATTAAGTCATATAATTTAATTAAGAAAATAAATTATATCTGCAAAGATTAATTTATTTGATTAGTTAAATTAATTGATTAATTAATTCAGAATTAATATTAAGGATTTTCAGAATTTAAATTGGATTAAAATTCATTTAAATTCAGCAAGTCAAACTGATTGTACTAGTATGACAATCGGTATGACAATCAATAGTCATACCGAAAGTCATGCTAGTACAAACAATTGTCTTGCCGAAAGTTACACTGGAAGAGAATTGTCTTGCTAGTTTAATCAGATTGTCTTGCTAGTACAAACAATTGTCATACCGAAAGTCTCTCCAGTTCAACAGATTGTCTTGCTAGTACAATTGGATTGTCTCACCGATTGTCATTGCAGTTCATTCTATTCTGTTGTTTGATTAAAAAGAAGCAGAAGTAGAACACAATCAATCATCCAACCAAGAACACAGAACTCGAGAACAAAGAAAAAGAAGCAGACACAAATATTTCATCTCATCTGCAACTTCAAGATTAAATTTCTAGTTTGTAAAGTTAAATCCAAACCACTAGAATTATTTATCTTGTTCTTGTGTAACAATCTAGCGGATCAAAATCCCTAGAACTTAATCTCAAATTGTGTTTAACATTTGATTCTAATTATTACAAAAATAGAAAAAGTTCATGTCGAATTCATTCTAGATTTATGATAATTAATTTGAGATTAATTCCTTGTAATCGATACAGTTGTTGTAACACCTTTCAAGTTTAATAATATTTTTATTTAACTTGAATTTTGTTTCAATTTTTTATTCCGCACTAAATTCGATTATTCGGTGTTGTTTGTATTCAACCCCCCCTTCTACAAATAAATTGGGACCTAACACAATGCAGATGAATCTTCTATTGCTTCACATACAGTTATTTTATCACAAGATGCTGATACTGAAGATTCTGCAAGTTCTGTTGAAATAAATGCCGAAAATACTAGTGAAGCTGCTACAAATGTAAATGCTGATGTAGCTGGTCTTTCAGGACATGCATCTTCAAAAATAGTTGATAAAGCTGAATTGATTAAAAACTTTGTGAGAGAGGACATTAAAATCACATTTTTCCGTAACAGGACAGTAATCGTTTCAATATTTCATCCTTTTGAATTAAATCTTTGTGTTAGTTTGTAATTATGAACTATTCGGAAAGGAATGCCATTAATGGCGATCAACAATAAATTAGACTGGACACTAGAAACCAACATATGCACTATAACCTGCTGAACAGTAAGGAGATAGTGCGGATCTATACCCAACTGCATAGACCCAGCCAACATATGGGGTACCCTAGAAACTATGGCCTAATAATCAAGGGACCAGCCATCTCTGGCCCTTAGGGTTCAGCTCATCACTGGCCCTTATCGTAACCATCCAGTCCATAGAGTATTTTGATATCAAATCATTTTGATTTCAAAACATCCCAAATCAGGGTTCGCAAATAACCCGAATGAATGGATACTTGCTTAAGAGATCAATCGATAATCAAGGAATAATATCAAAAAGGTACTCGCATAAATAAGAGTAATTGCAGCGAAATGTAAAAACATTTAACTATTATGAACTTAGAATAGGAGCGAATAAATATTTGCAGTATTTTAGGAGAAAGGTTAGGAATACTTGCCTCAATTTATAATCTACTGATCTTTAACTAGCCGCCATATCACTTAGTCATGTTGCATATGTTGCATCTGTATTCCTCTTGACAGGCTACTTGACCTTTTTATCATTTACTCCCTTAGGTTTATCTTTATTCTGAATCCACTCGTTTCATTACTACACGCTATTAGGCTTTACTTCTACAAATTTCTATCTGGCTTTGAATGGCTCGAACTATGTGCATCTATCATAAATAATACTATTTAATGAACTGACAATATATATAATTGTCTAGTCTATACATTTATTCTTATTATCTACCCGCCCGATAATAACATATAAAGATCACATCTTATGCAGATAATGTTTAAAAGATACGCTGACTCACTATCCAGATAACACGTACATATAGGACATGTAATCATATAACACATAATCACGTAATTCATGTGGCACATAAGTTGAATCGACAAAAGGTAGGTCTCGATATGTTTAGAATTGAAATTGGGTCAAAAAAAATATTTTATCGATCAATAACCGACTCAGAATGATTCATAAAACAAACACTCTTTTTCATACAAAATTTAGGTCTCGAAAATATTTTTAATAGAAGTAAAATATTTTTCTGAGTCTAGAGGCGTACGTTTCGTATTAATCGGACGAACGGTTGATTTATTATCAATTTTTGAACATTTTTCGGAATTAAAATGGGTCTCCGAATCATTTTATAATTAAATAATAGGGTTTGAATACTCGAATATGACTTTAAAATAATTTTATAATAATTATCGAGCCTTAAAATAATTTAAAATAATATTTTAAAACTCAAAACTATTTTTTCGGAATTTTTAAATCAATTTTAAATAATTAAATTCAATTAAATAATCAATTAAAATTAATTAATAACTAACTAAATTAATTAATCAATTAATATTTAAATTAATTGAATAATTAAATAATTAATTGTCAACTAAAATTAATTAATTAAATAATTAAGATTTATTTTAGAATTAAAAATAATTTTCAGAAATACATAATGAATTTTAGAAATTAAAAACAGAATTTTTGAATTATTTTAAAAAGAAAATTACAGAAACAATTTTTTGATTTCCGAATTAGGGGAAAATAAGATTGAAACCGGGTCAAATCCCCGGGTCATAATTGACCCGAACGGGTCGCCCAAGTCTTAAGAACACGGTGGTCGGGGAAAGAATCCGGCGAGACAATTCTTGACAGAAACGGGGCTGCTGAACTCGATTAGTGCGGGGTTATCATTCTAAACTCAGCCAGGAACACATTGGAATCGTTTAAACCAGCAACTTACTTCCTGAACTCTGATTCCGGTGAAAATCGAACCAAGCCCGACGAATATCCGGCGAGCTTCGTTCATAGTCTTCCCGGAATCGTTTGTAACATTAAGATATATATTTCGACTGCAAATCGAGCCAGGAACATAATCATGCTATCATAATCAGCTAATAAACCCTAGTTAAGAAATACCCAAAATTAATCAAGAACATTCAACAAATAAACCCTAATTCGAATTTTTAACAGAATCAAACCCCATTTTCACCATGTTATTGACCTCTATTTTTGACATATAATATACCAAATTGATCAGGAGAAAATTATCTACATGATTATGCCATCAAATCATATCAAAAATATCATGAACAAAAATTTATAATTTAATTCATAATTAATTCAAATTAAAACAATTAGACAGAGGAATACCTGAGATTTCTGGGTTTGATTTGATGATTGATTATGATTCTATATTTCGAGAGCTTCGTTTTGATATATTGCACGCTTGAATCAGAGTTCGGTAACGTCCTCGTTCGTGCGTTTGATTCTCAGGAACGTATCATTTTTAGGGTTTTTCTCTGTAATTATTATATTTTTACTGGTTGTAAATGAATAAACGAATAAAATGAAATAAGAAATATGCTATTTATATTTACGGAATATTGGTTCGTTCTGGATCGTTTTGGATCGTTAAATTAGTTGCTTAGCCGCTAAGTAACTGCAATAACGATCCGATTTGATATCAGTTTTGGATAATTATCCCAACCGGGCTTTTTTTATATTAAACACTTTATACGGAAATAATGTAATAATATCCCCTCTTTCGAGAATACAGGTTTTGTTGATTCACCGAAATGATTATCGTATCGAAAATTTTGCGCCGGGCCGCGCAAAGGTCAAACCGTAATCCGGATCGAAAAAGTCAAAACACGAAAAATGTCCGGAATTACCAGATTAGGTTAGGAAGGAGTTTTCGGAAGAGTTTCGGGTTGTAAAAACATAAAAACGGTTGAAGTCTGACGATCCGGCTTTATAAAATAATTTTGTAATTATTCAGAAAATAATTAATAAATTCATAAATCATTATAAAATCATATAACACTCTTAAAATTAGCAGAAAAATATTTTAATTATCTATATTTTATTCTGGACATATTAAAATTAATATACTCACATTTTATTATATACAAACATCCAAATATTATTATCAATCATCAGATAATTCACCAAAAATTCATATAATATTTACATAATAATCATATATTGATACAAATAATTACACGATATTTTCCGGATGTTACATCCTTCCCCCTTAAAAGGATTACGTCCTCAGAATCACGCTAAGGAATAATACTGATACTTTTCAAGTATATCACTTTCATTTTCTCAGGTTAATCTCTCAACCTTATAATTTTTCATAACTTTAACTTATAATATCAATCTTTCCTTAACAGCCTCTCACAACAGCATATTATATTTGTTGCTTGTATAACTCAATTCAAATTTCCATCTTCTATATATAATGGAGCTTACTCACTCTTTCTGGATATATACATATAAACGCCCTATGAATTCGCTATACGGGTAGCAGTGAAGCCACCTCACTTCTATTTATCTTGTCTATTTTACTATCTAGGAGGGGCCAACATAACACATCTTAACCTTTTTTTTTCTTTTTAATTCTAGTAACTCATGCTTATGAGCGTTTCCGACTATTACTTAGTGTTGAACCTCGTCCCCCTATGTTTCTTCGTTCAAATAACCTAATTTGTTATCGCTTTCCATCGCATTCGAGGCTCTTTAATCGTTCCCGTAATTTTCTTCTTCATCTATAAATGATGTACTGAGAGCATGGCGTATTTGATTTCTGATGTTGACTATGATATTTTTCCAAGTACCTATCTTATTATTTATCAGGTCTCATCACTTTAATCGCAACTCAACGGTCTCTTACCAACATTAAATCTATCAGTTACTCACGTAACCTGAATCAACCTTCATTTTATACATAGGGAGCTAAATTACCCTTCTTAGTCATATACATTTGAACATTTTATAATCTCGTCATGCCTGTAACAACAAGGCCAACTCATTCCTAATCGTTCTATCTATCTCATTGTCTCAATAGACTAACTTAATTTATACTAATCTGCTTCTCTTTCTAATTCTAATAATTTGTATTTATGAACCTTTTATCTTCCCTGACTTTCCTACTTTACTTTTCACGTCTCCTTCTGTTCAGTTAGTCTGGCCTATGATTGGTTTCAATCATATTCGAGAACCTTTAGCTGGTTTCTTGTACTTTCCATCCGTCTGCGCCCGATATACTGAGCTCATGGCGTCTGATGCTTCGAAATGTTCTGAATCTATTCAAAACTAAAAATTAAAAGAAAATCTCGACAATCGTACTTAACTCACCACTTTGTAGTATTTTTCAATTTCTTTTCAATCACTAACAAGTACATTCATCGAGCAAGAATCTTTCACTATCTAAAAGGAAATATTAGTTTGGAATGGAATGAATCATAACTTTATTCAAAACCGAACTCTTGGTACTAATACCTATTTTGTCGCCATATCAAATTAGATATCAATATGAACTTTGATGCTCATAACATTCCATACTGAAGTCAACATCAATCATCTGTATTAATACCACCTTTGATATCTAACAACAAAGTAAGTATCAGTATAATCCAGAAGTCGGATCAAAACCTGTTCTCAATTTCTAACTTTTCCAATTCCTTTATCCACTCCTCAGTAATCTTAGTGATATTCATTCTTTCTTTTCTACTCAAGACATCTGTCTCTGAATGGATCTTGCTTGGTTGGTAATTAACCATACTTCTGTGGCTCATAATTAATTATAACCAGAGTTCATACTTTTGAAGCTTAGAACGCAGTTGCAAATCTTTCACCCTTCACATATCTTCAGGTGTTCAACTTGGTCTTCCTTAGTTCTTGAATGGGCGAGGATGTTATTAATAAATACAATTACACTATCCAATTACTCTTTATATACTATGTTCATTTAATTCTTCAGATTTACAATTTTTGATAACCGATGCATGACTTCATACCTCCCTTCTCTTTTATCCATGATCACTTTTGTGTATAGCGTGAAGTACTCTTTATTTCATTATTCTTTCATTCTATATTTCTGAAGTTTTCCTTCACTCCATATCTCATTCCTACTGGGTTATACGATACAGGGCTTTTGATACCAGCTCGACTTCGTACAGTAACTGATAAGAAATTCTTACCTCATTTCTTGAGGTAACCTTGGTAAATCATTCGTTAGAACCATCGGGCTTTGCTTTAATTCTAAAGAATTTCGATATGAGATTCATTGTAACGTTCTTCTTTAATAGTTCACCACTAATACCTTGGTTTAATCTATCCTGTTTACACACATTATTTGAATGAAATTTCTATCTTCAATTATCGGCGTTCCACTTCATTCTCCTATCAGTTCTGACACTGCTGACGATCACCACTTGCTTATATCCTGAACTATTTTGTAAAATTTCTTTATCATCCTTTTAATTCCACTTCTTTTCTTATTTAGTTCTTCATTCTCATTACTCATTAACTCTTTTAACAAAAAGAATGTCTTTTTCTCGATAATATTAATATGTGCACTATTAGATAAACCATTTCTGAAGTTAATAAAAGGCTTTTATTGATAATATTTAAGTTCTTACTGACAGAATTATCAAAATTCATCGGTATCTATTTCTCTTATCTTGGCTTAAATTATCACTGATCGCATATTTGGCTTTCCCCATTTGATCAACATTTCTTTTTCCTAAGTTCACATGCAAACTTCGCCAGTCTCTTTCTTACATCGGATACTTGGATTTGCGAGTTTCCCAGTATTTCACAGCATCTTTCATTAAATCATAATTTGACATGGATGTATGTTCACGTCTTTCATGGAGTATTATTACAGATGGTAACATTTCCTTGCTCTATCTTGGATCTTCAGTTCTTGCAAACGTTCTCTCCACTAATTTATGGTAGCTTCCATTAAATTGTCATTCGATATGGATATACATCCAAGTCCTTCCTGGAACGCTATTACAGATGATAAAATTTCTTTGCTTTATCTTGAACCTTCAGTTCTTGAAAATATTCTCCTTACTAGCATGCACCAATTACTTTTCGTTCCTCTTGTTTATCGAAAGGGCGTATTTATCTAGATAAAGTCTCGCACATGTCTGTGGTAACATCACGCTAATTCTACTAAACTTTCGATTCCTGCTAATGCCATCACTTCCTTCAACTTTCTAACCACTTTGATTTTGGATCTAAAAATCATGTTAGAGCTTGACTCAATCTAATTGGAATCGATTCCATTTAGCTAACCATTAGTTGGTAAAGTTGATCAATTAACTCTTTTAACTGATCACTTAAACCAAGTGAATACTAGCTAACTAGAATCAAAGACCAATTACATAAAGTCAGTTTGATCATAACATTCTTTCTCAAGAACCGAAATCACAACCATTTAGAGTACAACTGGGAGTGAGAATATACTCCCTTATCCTTACATGTAGAGTAATTTCTAAAAATTTGGGCAGCACCTCCCCTATACCATCGACTACCAGTTGGACTCAAGCCGACACCATCAATCTACCAAATCATCTACAATCACATCCATCCATTTCCATCAACCAAATTCATCCATCCACCATAGCTCGAACTATATCATTATGATTAGTATAGGTATGATTAACTGGCATAACATATATCTTTTGAAATGAGACTTAAGCTCTTAAATCAACAAGGATTAATATAACCACTCCCTTCCCAGCTCTTTCAGAATATTACAAAATTTTATCAATAAGCTTTAAAATTTATCTCGTGTCTCAAAATTTTATTTCACGAGTATTTTGACTTATTTATTATCGTTACTAATTGTGTATAGTTACTTTTAAAAATTATACCGCATCCTTCAATTGGTCACACTAATCATCTATTGTTGACGATACGCACTTAATTTTATTAACTACTCCGTTTATCTTTTAATAACTACGCATGGTTTTCATTATTATCGCCATAGTCTGGTGAAAACTCAATTTGCAAATCATTATTTCTTAAAAGGTTTTACAGTCGAGTCACCATTGATTCATCTCCACTTATGTTCCCATAACGAACCTTCATCTCTGGCCCGCTTATGGGTATTAATTTCACCATAACTTATTTACTCAAGGTAGAGAACTTCACAATTTCTGGAAAAACACGTTCAGAATTTGTTTGCAATTAAGATTTCTTCGATCTTGAATCTTCACGACAAATATCTTTCCGCGACGAAGGGATGTTTCACGTATTGATTGCCTGTCTGAGTCGGTGTTCATAATTCCCTTGATCTCCGATTTGTTGTCCCGAGATTCGTTCGCTTGCATACACCCTTACTTCCTTAGTTTATAACTAATTTATTCGTTACGGTTCGCTAACCATTTATTTCACGTCGAAATCCTCTGATTTGATACGCGTCATGTTACCGCAATCTATCGTACTGATGAGATCCTCATAACACGAACAACTGTCTGAATTGATGTCTTCGCCACGTCCATGTTATCGATGAATTCCTTCTTCCTTACCCGCAATTATCCATCATTTATCGGTTTACAGTCGTATCTATGTTTGTTATATGATTCCACGTGCCACACTATTTCATTTCTTTTGAAATTGCCAGAGAACAGACTCTACGCAAGAGGAGAGTTTGCGAATATGACTTAGATTGAAAACTAAATAAGGAATAACAATACCACAAACGATTGGGAGAATTTATAATTTAGTAAATTGAAGGAAGAAGAATGAGTGAAGATTTAGATATGAATGAGACAACCATATTCGTACTCAAGATGGCCAGTCTTTCGTACTATATGGCATACAGCACATGATTAGGTGGCGTCCCACCCAACTCTTCATCATTTCGACAAAGCGTCATACCACAACACCGTTTGTCTGAATCAAGAATCAGTAATTTGAAAAGAAAAATGATTTAGAAGGAATACAATAAATTTTCTTTCATCTTTGCTTCATATGATTTATCCACAGAAGAAACTCATACGTATTCAAGAATCAAAAAGAACATATGTTATCGTATTAAGAGAAATAATGTCGATGTTGATCACCTTCCACGCTTCACCTATGTATGCCTTCAGAAACCAGTCGAATGAGAGATTCACAATTTAGGTCTCAATATAACTTCGAAATGTCATCTGGAAATGCCTCCACATTAAATGCTTTAATGATTTGATCGTAATCGCGTCCCTACGAAATTTATAAATATTACTTCCGACTTTTTCTATACCACAAAAATAACCATCGCTCCCGCAACGCTTCAATTTTGTCGATAGGAATACAATTTTTCTCCATTTATCTGGAAGATTCTTCCATTTTCTTCAGTCATCCGCTGTCCGTTCAAATAACGAATCTCGTTAAATATTAGCAATTTCATGAACTGGGTAAATAATGTTTTTAACAAGTTGATTTAAACCTTAATATTATTAAACAAAAATTTATGTTCGTCTTTCACGGAAAACTTTAAACTTTCTTCTTACTAGTGGGTCTACTTGGTCCTCCAGATTAACAATACTGAGTCTATATTTATTCTTCTTTTTTGGTCATTTTCTGTTTATAATAACAAGAACATAAATAGTAATTCAACAACCAAATTGTAGAACTCATTTCATACAAAAATCTTCTGAAAGTTGATTAAGAAAATCTTCTCTGAAATCTCATTTTAAAATTTTGAAAATCAATTATTTGGTCATCATTACTATATAAGTTACTTGCTATTCTCTTAATCCGCTAATGAAATATCTAATTAAAGGAATGCCCATATAAGGGTCTCTCCATTTTGGTACATCTTCTACTCTTTCTTGGATTCTGCTCGCACTTATTAGTCGATGAAACTTCATTTACCGTCGTATATCATTTTATTCACAATCATATCGCAACGCTGACATTTAGTACTGTCTTTGACATTCTTGTCATCGTCCTTGACGTTATGCTTGCAACCACGCATGCGACTCGATGTTCGGTCTATAGATAGGTTCGCATCTTCTTGCTAGTCTTACCTATACCTAGTAAGGTAGATATCATTCCTTGTGCAGCTCCCGATAAGTGATAGGAATCTTCTCGTAGCGGTGGTGCCTTCGAAACATGCAACGTTGGTTCTTCATCAGCTTCCATCAACTTGTTGCCTCCAACGTGAAGCTCATCCCACTATCTAATTCTAAGTTAAATCGTACCGAAAACTCACCTAGCCTCTCTTACACGAAATTCTCACAAGACTCATTCGCATCTTCTTCAAAACCGCATGAAACGTAGGGTAGCATATCCAGTCTCCATCAATCTATCGATTCCTCATTACTGTAGGATCTGAGAACTCAATATACCTATAGCATTGTGATATTCGCCTTACGCTTGCCCCAACAATCTTGGCTTATCAATTCCGTATCAGACCTGCCAATCCTCATTCACACTCAATTCGAACTTAAAATAAGTATGCCTAGAGTCTTACCTATCTCATATGGCCTATCACTCCTATCTTACCCTCACCTATTCTTATTTCAGTGACCAATAACCTGTAGCTCTGATACCAACTGTAATACCTCCAAATCAGGGGTCAGGATTGGGTGTCACTACACAACTTTAAATAATAATAAAAACCTGTATATTAAAATAAATATACAGATAACCCCTCATATTCAGGATCGCTTATAGGTTATAGTATAAAACAAGAATCTAACCTTCTAAAATTTACATTGTCTAAATACAATTTCATTACCACATTACTAATTACCTTGTATTGATCACTCCGACATCTCCAAATTTCTTCAGCTGGTATCTCACCACTTTTGCTGTCTATTAAAAGCTATTCACTTTGCCCTCATTTGATACTGAAAGAAATTAGGGTTCACAAAGCAAGAGTGAGCAAAAAATGCCCAGCAAGTATCATAAATGGTTTCCAGGTATCAGATCAGAAAACTCCCGAAAATAATTATTGAATGATTTTAAAAACATCTTTACTTATTTAAATAGTTGAGCGAACAAAATATCGGCCCTCATTGGCCTTTAATCATAAATCACATTTTTCCGTAAAAGGACAGTAATTGTTTCAATATTTCATCCTTTTGAATTAAATCTTTGTGTTAGTTTGTAATTATGAACTATTCGGAAAGGAATGTCGTTAATGGCGATCAACAATAAATTAGACTGGACACTAGAAACCAACATATGCACTATAACTTGATGATCTGTCAGGAGATAGTGCGGATCTATACCCAACTTCATAGACCCAACCAATATATGGGGTACCCGGGCAACTATGGCCTAATAATCAAGGGACCAGCCATCTCTGGCCCTTAGGGTCCAGCTCATCACTGGCCCTTATCGTAACCATCCAGTCCATAGAGTATTTTGATATCAAATCATTTTGATTTCAAAACATCCCAAATCAGGGTTCGCAAATAACTCGAATGAATGGGTACTTGCTCAAGAGATTAATCGATAATCAAGGAACAAGATCAAAAAGGTACTCGCTTAAATAAGAGTAATTACATCAAAATATACAAACATTTAACTATTCTGAACTTAGAATATGAGTGAATAAATATTTGCAGTATTTTAGGAGAAAGGTTAGGAATACTTGCCTCAATTGATAATCTACTGATCTTTAACTAGCTGCCATATCACTTAGTCCTGTTGCATCTGTTGCATCTGTATTCCTCTTGACAGGCTACTTGACCTTTCTTATCATTTACTCCTTTAGGTTTATCTCTATTCTGAATCCACTCGTTTCATTACTACACGCTATCAGGCTTTACTTCTACAAATTTCTGTCCGGGTTTGAATGCTTCGAACTATGTGCATCTATCATAAATAATACTATTCAATGAACTGACAATATATATAATTGTCTAGTCTATACGTTTATTCTTATTATCTACCCGCCCGATAATAACAGAATAAAGATCACATCTTATGCAGATAATGTTTAAAAGACATGCTGACTCACTATCCACATAACACGTACACATAGGGCATGTAATCATATAACACATAATCACGTAATTCATGTAGCACATAAGTTGAATCGACAAAAGATAGGTCTCGATATATTTAAAATTGAAATTGGGTCAAAAAAGTATTTTATCGATCAATAACCAACTCAGAATGATTCATAAAACAAACACCCTTTTTGATACAAAATATTTTAGGTCTCGAAATTATTTTTAATAGAAGAAGAATATTTTTCTGAGTCTAGAGGCGTTCGTTTCGTATTAATCGGACGAACGGTTGATTTATTATGAATTTTTGAACATTTTTTGGAACTAAAATGGGTCTCCGAATTATTTTATTATTAAATAATAGGGTTCGAATACTCAATTATGACTTTAAAATAATTTTATAATAATTATCGAGCCTTAAAATAATTTAAAATAATATTTTAAAGCTCAAAACTATTTTTTCAGATTTTTTAAATCAATTTTAAATAATTAAATCCAATTAAATAATCAATTAAAATTAATTAATAACTAAATAAATTAATTAATCAATTAATATTTAAATTAATTGACTAATGAAATAATTAATTATCAACTAAAATTAATTAATTAAATAATTAAGATTTATTTTAGAATTAAAAATAATTTTCAGAAATACATAATGAAATTTAGAAATTAAAAACAGAATTTTTGAATTCTTTTAAAAAGAAAATTACAGAAATAATTTTTTGATTTCCGAATTAGGGGAAAACGGGATTGAAACCGGGTCAAATTCCCGGGTCACAATTGACCCGAACGGGTCGCCCAAGTCTGAAAAACACGGTGGTCGGGGAAAGAATCCGGCGAGACAATTCTTGGCAAAAACAGGACTGTTGAACTCGATTAGTACGGGGTTATCATTCTAAACTCAGCCAGGAACACATTGGAATCTTTTAAACCAGCAACTTACTTCCTGAACTCTGATTCCGGTGAAAATCGAACCAAGCCCGGCGAATATCCGGCGAGCTTCGTTCATAGTCTTCCTGGAATCGTTTGTAACATTAAGATATATATTTCGACTGCAAATCGAGCCAGGAACATAATCATGCTATCATAATCAGCTAATAAACCCTAGTTAAGAAATTCCCAAAATCAATCAAGAACATTCAACATATAAACCCTAATTCGAATTTTTAACAGAATCAAACCCCATTTTCACCATGTTATTGACCCCTATTTTTGACATATAATATTCCAAATTGATCAGGAGAAAATTATCTACATGATTATGCCATCAAATCATTTCAAAAACATCATGAACAAAAATTCATAATTTAATTCATAATTAATTCGAATTAAAACAATTAGACAAAGGATTGCCTGAGATTTATGGGTTTTATTTGATGATTGATTATGATTCTATATTTCGAGAGCTTCGTTTTGATATATTGCACGCTTGAATTGGAGTTCGGTAACGTCCTCGTTCGTGCGTTTGATTCTCAGGAACGTATCGTTTTTAGGGTTTTTCTCTATAATTATTATATTTTTACTGGTTGTAAATGAATAAACCAATAAAATGAAATAAGAAATATGCTATTTATATTTACGGAATATTGGTTCGTTCTGGATCATTTTGGATCGTTAAATTAGTTGCTTAGCCGCTAAGTAACTGCAATAACGATCCGATTTGATATCAGTTTTGGATAATTATCCCAACCAGGCTTTTTTTATAAAACACTTTATACGGAAATAATGTAATAATATCTCGTCTTTCGAGAATACGGGTTTTGTTGATTCACCGAAATGATTATCTTATCGAAAATTTTGCGCCGGGCCGCGCACGGGTCAAACCGTAATCCGAATCGAAAAAGTCAAAACACGGAAAATATCCGGAATTACCAGATTAGGTTAGGAAGGAGTTTTCGGAAGAGTTTCGAGTTGCAAAAACGTAAAAACGGTTGAAGTCTGACGATTCCCGGCTTTATAAAATAATTTTGTAATTATTCTGGAAATAAATTCATAAATCATTATAAAATCATATAACACTCCAAAAATTAGCAGAAAAATATTTTAATTATCTATATTTTATTCTGGACATATTAAAATTAATATACTCACATTTTATTATATACAAACATCCAAATATTATTATCAATCATCAGATAATTCACCAAAAATTCATATAATATTCACATAATAATCATATATTGATACAAATAATTACACGATATTTCCCAGATGTTACAAAGACCCTAACCAAAACTCAATCTACAGTCAACAAGGGAGATTTGTTATACATCTGTGACATCAAGGAGTTCTCTGACATAAACCTCTACTTAGATGAATTGGAAGAAGTAAGAGGAATTGATGCTCACAGACAACTTCCTGAAAGGCTGGTGTTTAAATATAAGGGAGGAAAAGAGATAATATGGCCATTTCACATGATTCTTCTAGAAAGCCAAGCTGTTATAATAAATATCTACTCATCTTTCAAAAAGAACTTTGGATACAATGTGACTGCAAGGAGATTAGTTCAAAAGAAGATTGAGGAGCTGAGGAGTAATAGAGCCAAAGATGCACTACCAAAAACTCTGTCAATTCCCTTCACAGGAAAGAAAGTGCATCTGAGGCCTTATTGGCTGATGGAATTCAGGGATGAAAAGGGAGTAAGAAGATTCTTCAGATTGGAGGACCAATTGAGTATCTCTAGCAATGAGACTCTATTGGAAATGCAAGAAATGCTAGATCTCTCAGAAGCTGATGAACTTGAGTTCAACAGACAACTCCAGAATCAAATAGAGGAGAACAACAGGAGGCTTGGGAAGAAATCCAGACAATCAAGGAAATAGATGTATCTGCTCAGACTAGAGGAGCACCTTGATAATGATTGTGAGCAACTTCTTTGTATACTTTGCTTTATTAAATTTTCAGTAAATACTTGTAGCACTTATCAGTTTTATCTACTATTTTTATTTTGTATCTTTTGGATGTTTTGTTATCATCAAGTTTCTCTAAATTTATGGCTACAATTCCAGTAGACATAAATTGGGTGAGATTGTTAGGAATATGTTGTGAACTTGATGATAATTAAACAAAACACCTTAGTAGATTTAACTTAGTGAATTTTGTTGCACTCGACGGATGATCAAATATAGTCCCGACGGACGATTCAATATAGTCCCGACGGATGATGATTTGACATCCACCGGGTGAGTAGCATATGTAACAAATAAGTATTGTAGCACATTTCTGCAAACAACTTTGTGTAGATTCTGTAGGAGCATATGAGTTATGTTGACTACTAGTAGATATGCAGAATAGGTTGATTAATTGTAAATATGAGATGTCTTGTAATTCTGTATATGTGAAATGGAGTCAAGTGACAAATAGATACCCGACGGATGATCAACAAAGCTACCCGACGGATGATCAACAAAGCTACCCGACGGATGACAAGCCGACGGATGATCAAATTCAAATATCTGTTGATAGTGACAATATAGTCACATGCGTTGGGTGTTTGCAAAAGGAATGTGGCATCCTGTTTAGCAGGGATTTGAGAACAAAGAAGCATTACCATTTCTATGCTATTATGAAGATATTCAAAGATGCTGGAATGGAGTAGTGAAGTAGCATGGAGTTAGACTAGATATGTCTTGTTTTATTATCTTGTCTTATTGTCATGCAAACTTGGTGATAAATAAACCAAGTATAGCTAGTAGAGCAACATGCAACAAACTAAGCACACATATTTTCAGAGAAATATTTTCAAGCTGTATTATGTAGCATTTCTCTGTATGTTTAGTTGTTCTACTTGTAAGTAGCTGTGAGCTATTCAAGCTTCACAGGGTTCTTATTCGATATATATATATATATATCTGGTGGATACTTTCAAATCCACCAGAAAGTTTTAAAAGCTTGTGTTTTTATTACTCTGTGTTTTGATTCATATAAATTATTTATTCCGCACTCTGCAAATCAAACACTTATATATTATCGAGTAAGAACTGTTTTATAATCTTGAAAAGAAGCCAGAATTACATTCAACCACCCTTCTGTAATTCTTGTTGTATTGTTAGGGAATAACAAAGGATTTTCAACTGTTCATTCTTCTCTTGTTGATAAGTCACATCTCTACCCTATAAATACCAAGACATCTCGACATAACCCCTCTTTACGCTTTCGAGATCTCAATTGACCTAATTATTGCGATTTTTCACCACTCTCAAACTTTTTAAGCTTTCTCTCTTTCAAAAACTCTTACCCACTAAAACCGAATCTCTCAAATGGCTTCAAACACTATAAGAGTTGTTATCCCCAAGGATGGAACCAACTATCTTGCATTTGTTAACCCATCACAGGCACCAAAAAACTTTAAATGCTTTATGAAGTTTGTAGTTGATTTATATCTAGCAGGAGCAAAAACAGCCAACCCAGTGCTGTACTTGGATGTTCTAAATGAGTTTTGGAATACCGCAGTCGTTCACACCAATATCAATGAAATCAAATAGTTTCCATGGTAATCAATTGCATAATTGGAGGTGTGGTTGTTGAGTTCAATGCAAATGACATCAATAAAGCTCTGGGCATTTCTACTGACAATATGGTTGAAGCTCCTACTTGTCAAGAATTGGCTGAATTCATGGACTTCATCAATTATAGTGTGAAGATTGACTTGGCCAGGATGAACAAGAAGAACCTAAGAAGGGAGTGGTCTTTTTTATTCGACTCCATTATTAGGGCATTCACATGCCGAAAGACTGGCTATTACAACATCTCAAGTGTGATACAAAAACTGGTGTACTCAATGGCATACAACAAATATCTGGATGTTGGAAGCTTGATCCTTGAGGAGCTAAGCACAAGGATGACCATGCCTTTGGTAAGCAGTGATAAAGAAATATTCTTCCCAAGATTTATTATGTCTACTTTAAATCGTAAAGTAAATGACATACATTTAATTTAAGGTATAGATGTGAATCAAATAGGCATTTCTAAACAAGTTTTCAAAATTATATTTGGATCACTAAATACAAAGAACCAGGTAAAAGTAAGTTTAAATATCACTAACTTTATGTTGGAGAAATTTAGAACTTACCCTCATCCGATGCCAGACATGAGAAGCAGTGCAATAACTAGTAAAGTTATGGCCTCTGGTCTCGTAGAAGAACCTAAACATGACAACCCATAGGGGTCTACCCCAGCTAAAACCCTTTCTTCTCAAACACTAGAAGCTAGAAAACCAGCTGCTTCATCCTTTGGAACTAGTAAAAAAAGAAAACAAATTACCCTAACTGTCATACTTGAGAGTGAGAAGAGTGAAAAAGACCAAAGTGAGGAAATGAGTCACCTGATCAAGAAACCAAGGAAATAAAAAAGAAGATAGAGTTGACCACTCACATGACCACCTCTGCATCTTCTTAAAAAGATGCAGTTGTAAATATGGGAATTAAATAGACACTGGTAACATCTTCTCAATAAGATGTCACTATTGAATCAAGCACTCTCCCAAGTGTAATATGTAATGAGTCTGCACCTCCTTCTAAGCACTCTCAAAAGGGTAAAAGAAGTAATTTGGATGGCACACACTTGAGTGAGAGCACATCACTTGAAACTCCCTCTTTCACTCAAGAGGAGTTGCCAACAATTAATTCTAACATAACTAATCTAATCTCCAAAATTTCTTCTTCATATAAAGATGAGATTGAATCCACTTTTCAAGCTCTGCCAAAATTAAGTGACACAGTTATAGAAACTGTGATCACCACTCAGAACCCACCTTTTGATGGTGAGAGGCTACATGCTGAGGTAGCCCTTGATGACACCATCACAAATACAGGTATTTTATCGGTTTTTACTAAAGACCCTGTGGTTCTAGTTTCCAATGCACCTTCATGTGCACAATAGTCTTCACATACTGCACGATTTGAGAATAGTACTCTTAAGCGGGGGCTACTCAAATCCTCTCTAATTCTATTGGAGGTTTCTCTTGAAGAAATAACTCCCCTCAAAATCCTAGCCGAAATTGCCTTGACAATTGAAGCTAGGAGTCCAATTTTCAATGATCCAGGTATTGAGGAGGCAAGTAAAATAGCACATTTAAGTACTGGTTCTCTGCAAGAAGAACAAGGGTTTCAGGCCATGGTACAAGAAAGTAACCTGGTCAACTCCCCTCCAATTTAAATGGAGGTTTACTTACCAAGTGAACAACACACTGTCAGAATCATAGTTTCAACTATGACTCCAGTCACAGGTACCACACCCCACACCATCCCAGCCACCTCAACCTCCAGCCAACTAAACACAAACCTACCCTCCACATCTACACAACCCTTACACCTCATTTCTCAATGGCTACATAACACACAAGCTCAACCAATCACCATGAATGATCTTCTTGTAGATTAACTTGAAGGACTTACCAACATCACTTAATAACTACTTACCACTGATATGTCTAACAATATCAACTTGCCTGCTACCAAGCCTAAGGGAGAGATGATGGAGCCCAAGCTAAAATTAAGTCAAAGTGAGGATGATGTTGAAATAGAAAGACTTTAAATGGAAGCTGAAGGCCCTTGTCTTGACAAGGAGTTTGGTGATTTCCTTGAAGGCCTAAGAGTCTCACTCAACTTCAATCATTTCTCCTACAAGAAGGTTGTGAACAATAACATCAATTTCCTGAGAGTGGTACTGGTCACTAGAAAAATGGTCAAGGAAAAAAAGAATTATGGTGAATGTAAATGACTCTAGAGTTGATCGGTGCATGCATCTCTCTCTCTCTCTCTCTCTCTCTCTCTATCCTTCCTAAAATTAAGAAGAGCCTCAAAGCTGGATATATTCATCAATAAGTAAAAATGATGAGACTAGAGGACACTCTTTTACTACATGAACTAAAATCAGGTAAAAAAAAGCTTTCCCTGAAGCCTATATGCAACCTAACAAAGGAATGGCCTACATATTCCCTAACACCAAGAGATGTAGAGACTTTCAATTACCTAAGCATTGTGTCATGACAAATAAGAAGCTGACGATGACTATTGAGACAGAGTTGAAGACTAAAAAGATTAAGACAAATGAGGATGTTAAGATGATCAAGATCTTTGGAAGATACTTGAAGAATGCAGATGCCATGCTACCAGAAACCAAAATCAATGAGAAAGATGATGACTTGGATGATGATGAGCAAAAAAAGATGACGAAAATCTTTTGGCTCAAATCCAAGTTAATCAAACAAAAGCAGTGGGAGTCATAAGTAATCAAAAGGTGGCAAGGATGAGCAAAAGAAAGGGAAAGATGAAGATAAGATGAATGGGTGGAAGAGAGGGTAAAGACACCAAAAAAACCTATAATCCAAATATCCAAAACTGTACAAACTTCAACCCAAACTCCTAGCCAAACATAAACTCAAAATATCCAAACCTCAAAGCATAAATACCTCTACAAACCTACAACCAAATCTTTACTTAAAATACCTATCCTAGCCAACCAAACCTCCTTGAAGAAACTTATCAAAACTCCATCATTCAAACCTAACTAAAACTTATTTCAAGTTTACTGGGAGAAAAACAAAGAAAAGAAAAGTTGAAACTAGCGCTCTATGGAACTGCTTCAATCAAGAGGATTTTCTACCGATTTTAGAAGAGATGATAGATGATGAATACAACAATTGATTAGTTGAAGACATAATCAAAATCTGTGTAAAAAAATTGGGAGAGGTGAAAATCTACTTTAAAGATGGCACATTCAACTTAATCAACAAAGAAGTAATTGAAAATTACTCAGTAGTAGAGTTTGAAAGAGTGATTAGTTTGATGAATGGAAATGATGTTTTTACCAGATTGAGGAAGGTTGGATTAGTTGGAAGGTTAAAAGAAAGAGATGAAAGGCATGCTAGGGAGAAGGCTGAGAGGGAAGCAAGTGAAATGAAGTATGCTAAGAAAATTGAGATATTTGAGCAAAGGTCAAATGAACTTAAAGCACAAAGGTTGAGTAGAGTTTCTCCCAATGGTGTGTTTCTAAATATTAAGACTCATAGATTATCAAGGTTCAGAATAAAATATCTTGATAGTTACTCACTAATGAATGGCTCAAACTGGTGGAAGCTCTAAGATGAACTGAAATAATTGAATAACTTGACTGCCTGGTCAGACTCAAGGATTTGATTAGAGAACAACCAGAATATGAGAAATTTAGATGGCTATAAATTCAACTCTAAATGTAACTGAAAAAATGTAAAAATATAGACTTTATCAATCTGTTAGTTTCTTTTTATTTAAATTTTAGCTTGGGGTTAGATTTGTTATCAGGCATGAATTTATGACAAGTAATCTTCTCACGAATTGGGAGAGATTGTTGTGCAAGACATGCATGTACATAACAAGACTAAGTGACTCTAACAACCCTAAAATCAGTTGTATGCTAATCTTATTGTATTTTATGTTCATATTTCTTGAGTCTATAAAAGTTTTAAGGGGATTAGACTGAAGTATTTTTATATGAACAACCATCAAGTTAAGGAATAAACTATAGAAGAAGATCAATACTAATCATGCCTCAGAAAAAAGTGTAGAAGCTTGAAATTGAATAATGTTGTTCTTGGAAAAATGTTTTAAGTCACATATCGACAAGTCACAGATCAAGAAGTATAGATATGTATGTCGAGAAGTTAAAAATGACTTGTAGAGAAGTATAAAAAAATATTGACAAGTCAATCTGCTTGTAGAGAAGTGAAGATATCGACAAGTCAAAAAGTCCATGTAGAGAACTGGAGATATCGAGAAGTCAAAATATACTTGGAGAGAATTGGAGATATCGACAAGTCAATTTATGTTAGGTCACACACACACTGTAGAGGGGGTGAATACAGTGTAAAATACAATCAAATTGAACTTTTAATGTTTCAAGTAATAGAAAACAAACTTTATTGAAACAATAAACTCTGTTACAATATGGAACTGTTACCTCTCAGTGATGAACAAATATCACGAGAGCTGCTAGGTTTACAATGAATAATCTTCTCGAATATGATAACACTTATAGTGTAAACCCTATGTCTGTGTTTATATACTACACAGTTACAAGATAATCGCTAATTGATATGGAATATAATTCTGCTTCCTAAAATATATCAATCAGATATCTTTTCTTCCAAGTATTCCATTCTTCATGAAACTCCTTCTTTATGCATATCTCTTCTTATGTTTATCTCGATCTTCTTTCCTTTAATCAGCTACTGTCCTTATCTGAACGTCCTTCAGCACTTAAGTTCTGATATCCATCTTCTGATGATTATCTCCTGATAATATAAGTACTGATATCCTTAAGTCCTGACTTCCAGTAAGTACTGATTTATCCTGTTTAAGTAAGATCTGAAAACTAAACATAAATCATATTAGCCATGACATTATCAAATATATCTAACAATCTCCCCCAACTTGTAAATTAGCATAATATACAAGTTTAACAGATATTTGATGATGTCAAAAACATTAAGTACAAATGCATGAGAATTAGACTAGATAACTACAACTTACAGTCCTTAAAGCTTTACCAACATTTAACTTCTGATAACAGCTTCAGTCTGTACAAATATCAGAATTTAATCAGTTGTAGATCTTGACTTGGCTTCATCTTCTAATCTCTCTGATGTCAGGAGTTGTTCTGAGATAGTTCTTCAACAAACTTCTCTCAGCATATCTAAGTTCATCAATCATCCTCCTTTTAGCATCTTTAAGCTCTGCAGTATCTTCACCGATTTGAAAGATTGCAGCCCTGAGATCATTAATCTTTGCTTTTCTTATATCCTGATCCAGTCTGATCAAATAAGCTTTATCAGACTCAAGATTGAATTCCACAGCCCTGTAACCTAGAAAGGTAGTTATAATTTTAGCAGTGTTGGGCTTCATTTCAACTATATCACCCTTGTGATCTCTGTACTTTGGAACATATGTGCTTTCAGACTTAACAGAATAAAGCCTTTTCTGTTTCTGAATCTGATCCTTCAAATAGTTTGCAGCACTTCTTGTCAATCTATCATCCACTTGAAGTAAGAATAGTACATGCTCCAATTCTTCAAAATACTTCAATGGAATGACATTTTGCCTTATATGATAAACCCTACCATCTGTCATGAAGTACAACAAGATGTGTTCTTTCAAGTAGGTATGGTAAACCATTTGTACAGATTCTAGTTGATTCAATCTCTCAGGAGTTGCTCCAATACCTGGTTCACTCAAGGAAGTTGGATCATTGGTAGTGTTCTGTATTCTTCTTTCATCAGCACTTCCCAATCCAGTTTTATCTCTTGCTTCCTTTCCAGTAACTACTCTTGCTTCAAAACCACTTGCAACAGTCTTCAGAGGTTGAGTCTGTTTTGCTTTAGTGAATCCTGGTAGGAGTGTCTTTGGTCTATCTTCTTATATCAAGTTAACTTGAGTTGTGTCAGAGGTTACTTGCTTCTTTGGAATATCGGAACTTACTTTATCTTGACTCTGAACAACTTGAGCCATGTCAGAGGTTGTTTTAAGAACTTTTCTTGAAGTCAGAGCAAGATCATCCTTTTCATCAGTGATTTCTTCATTCTCAGGAGGCACATAAACCTTGATAGGTTCACCAAACTTTTCTTTACCCTTGGATCTTGGATCTATCTGCGGTTGTGAATTAGCCAATGTTGCTTCAATATATGTCCTTTCTTTTATCACAATGCCTTTGAGTTTTGGAAATGTCTTTTTACCAGAAGCTTCAGATTTAGATGTGACTTTTTCTGATTTAAGTCTGGCTTCTTCTTCCATTAAACTCTCCAAGTCCATTCCTGGATTTTCCTGAAGAAATAACTGTCTTGACATTTCTTCATCAAGATCTAAAAGTTCGTCAGAACTTATTCTTTTACCAGTAGCAGAACTAATTCTTTTCCCAGTATCAGAACTTGTCCTGTGACTTGTGATTTCAGCTTTTCTTGATGAGAAACCTCTACCTTGACTACGACCTCTACCCATTCCAGAGTTTCCTTGATCATCCTTTTCATCATCCTTCCCTTTCAGTGTCTTGTTAGTCTTGCATTTGGACTTAATTACTTTCTCCCCCTTTTTGGCATCAGCGGGTAGTAGAAGAGAGACAAGCAATTCCACTGAGGCTTGGATTTCAGTAAGTTGAGATTGCTGAGAAGCTTGATTTTTCAGAATATCATCAATCTGAGCTTGTTGTGTGTCTTGAGTCTTCTCAATATAAGCAATCCTGTCAAAGGTAGGTTGGAAGAACTTTTTCTTATCAATCTTGTGAACTTGTTCTTGCTTCATTAGTTCTTCCCTTAAGAGATGTAACTCTGCATAAGTATGTGAATGAAGACCTTGTAAATGTTTAGTACTCAATGCAGTGACTCTAAGCTGTGTTTTGAAATCATCAGTATTAAACATCTCATCAGCTTTTGTCAATTGCTCAGCAAGATGCTTTGCAGTTGGAACACAGGTGACTGAGTTCCATTCCTTAGTCCACTCCTGTCCTGCAGGAGTTTCACTCCAAGGCATTGGTGCCTCTCTGGTAACAAACTTCTTAACAAGTTCTGACTTAAGAATAGTTTGTTGAGGAGCATGTCCTGAAGGACCTGCTTCATCAGCATTTGCATTTGGAGCAGCATCACCAGTATCTCCAGCATTTGCAGCATCAGAACTTAAAGAATCAGTATCTTCTGATAAAACAACAGTGTGAGTAGCAATGGAGGCTTCAGCATCCTCTAATTGCTGATCTGGTTCTAAGTTCTGATCAACAGCCATATCCTGATGCTCACCTATATTCTGATCATCAGCATCTAGATGCAGAGAAGGTGTAGTAGATAACTCTGGAGTTTGTACTGCATCAGTAACAGGTGTTGTTGATGGATTAGTTGTTGTTGGAGCTTCTAAGAGAATTACTTCAGGCACAACCAAGGTCTGAACATCAATATCAGCACTTGTGCCTGGATCAACAGGAGATACAGATGGTGTGTTGACCTTTTCAGAAATAACTTCCTGAGATGGAGTTGATGAAGAAGAAGTGATTTTAGCAAATTCCTTTTCTTGTGAGATCAGAGATTCCTGATCCCCTTCCTTAGCTGCTGCTTTTTCATCATCTGAAACTGGCCTTTTTGCCCTCTATTTCTTGTATCTCGTTGTAGATATGGATTCCTTGGGAGTGTCAGGAACAGTCATTCTTCTAAGCCTCTTGAGAAGCCTAGATCCCCCAATTCCAGAATCCTTCTGAGAAGTCACTTTCTCAGCTTCTTTAACAACAGGTTTTTAAGAAGGAACCTGTTCCTCAGTATCAGATTCATCTCTCAAAGCAATCCTCCTTCTCTTTTGAGGTGTTTGAGGAACAGTCTTTGTCCTCTTAGGTTTGGAAGATGAAGGCTTCACAGTAGGTGCTGAGGATGAGGGTTGAACTGTCTGTGAAGTGGAGAGATAGGATTTGATATATTGCCTGAGGGTTGGTTGAGTAGAATGAGTGGTAGGTGTTGATGGTTGTTGTGGTGTTTGAGAGGTTGATGTTGGTTGGACATCAGAATAAACAGATCTATAAGTATCAGGATCAGCATTTACTAAGATCTGTTTTACAGACTGAGGAATCTGTAAAGGTCTAACCACTGATTTCTTAGTGTCAGCATTTATCAGGTCATTAAAGTAGCATTTTGCAACCTTAAAAGGTGGAGTTGAGGAACTGACTAATTGAGGTTCATCAGTATAAAAAGTATATATAAGTTGACAGAATCTAGCAAAGTAAACAACATTCCTATCCTCTGTCATCCTATCCCCAATAAAACCAATTATTGCAGTTGCAAAATCAAAATGAGTTTGGTTTATAATAGCATACCCGATGTGCTGACTCATTATAGGAATAGCATCAAAATTCGAACACTTGTTCCCAAAAGCTTTAGTGATGCAGTCGAAGAAGAAGCTCCATTCCCTCCTGATATGAGCCCTTTTCAACTGCCCAAGCTTTGCCAAACTCTGTTCATATCCCAAACTGGCCATTAACTCCTGAAGAGCTGATTCCTCTGGAATTGAAAAGGTACATCCTTCTGGGAGATGTAGAGCCTTGCATATTATACCAGGAGTGACTGTATATGAAGAATCACCCACTTCGAAAACAATACTGGGAGTGCCATGTGTACCACCATTATCAAAGTGCCCAGTCCGCCAAAATGTCAGAACTTGTTGGCTCGAAAAGACTGAAGGCTGGGTCAATGCATACCCAATCTCATTGTGTGCAAGAAGATCTTGCACAAAATATAATTCAGATGGAGCTTCAGCATGATCAAGAATTGCAGCATAGTTGTTTGGACCAAATTTAGCTCCATCAATGATTAAATCCTTTGGTTCCATGAGAAAATTTGATATTTAAGAGTGCCTGTTAGGTGTTTGATTAAATATCTGTATGAAAAACCAACGTGAGAAGAAGAAAGAGAGTAAAATCAAATAGAGAGAAAAAGTATGAAAGGAAATAAAAGATTAAAAAAAATCCTCTCTCTGTCTTACTTATACTCTTAAAAAAGTGTTACCGTTGGACACCTATCAGACATGCAGTAATAACGGATAGTTACTGGGCGCGAGAAAACAGTAATCATTACTTACCCACTTGTAGTTTTTCAAGGAGAAACCGTTCCACTTACCCATTTATTCCATTAATCAAGGTGAAACAGTTTTAATTCAGAATTGAAACCGTTCCCACTTATTTAATTATTGTTCACTGCAACATCAATATTCTGAAAATAAATCGAGTGAAAATGACCAAGATAAATTAGATGAGTTAGTACTGATAAAGGAAAATCAGAACTTAAATTAAAACAGAATTTATATGGTCATCAGAATATGAATATGTATCAGGATTTAACAATGCATTAAAATATCTCAAAGACAAGATCTTGAAACAAAAACAAATTTCATTAATATATCAATAGAATACATTCATGAAATTTAAATTACATCAGAACTTGTACAAGATTTCCCTAAGCTGCTAAACCTAACATCAACAGCCTTTGTCCTAGCTCAAGAAACAGGGCAAGGCTGATGATGAAGAAAACAGGAAGAAGAAAATAAATCATTTCTTCTTCCTACTCTCGACAAACAGAATGGCGAGTTGAATGATTCGCTCTTGCTGGCGGAGAGCTTCCATCCTTTCCTCCTCCAATCGCTCCAGATGGCGATGGTAGTCCATGTAGAAGAACAGGAGGTGGGTGAGTACCTCCTGGGGAACAGAGTCCCATATCTCATCAGGAATGGCAGTGACGTGCCATTCCTGCTGCCAATCGGCACAGCTCAGCTCCATGTTGAAGGTTTCGTAGTTCAAAAACATATTATATCTGACCATGGTGTTTTTGATAGAAAAAGTATGAAGATGAGTTTGTGAGAAAGGATTTGATGGGAAGGCTAAAGTGAAGTGGTTGCTTATATAGGCAGGAGAATGCCAAGAGATGCAAAGAAATTTAATGCTGACAGGTAGAATTAATTTTACCTCGTCTCCCCAGACTTGGAAAAAGAAAAACATTCATTGGAAAGAGAAAACATGGTTTAATGCGCACAAGAAGCAAGTAAAAGTTGACTGTTCAAGTACGAGTACCACTATCCCTAACCATAGTGACTATTAATCTTCCACTTCAACATATTCAGGTTTAAACTAAGACTGTTAGGTCAAATTTTATCCACAAATAAGTCTAGTAAAGAATCAGACGTGAATATCAGAACTTAGACTTATATCAGAACTTAACAGTCATCAGAATATAATCTCTTAACTCGAAAAATGAATGCCTATCTTAGTAAATCCTCACACAAATTTTAATTTATATTCTTCAGAACATAATCATCAGAACATGCAATCAAAACTTGTCCTCAGAATTTGTGCAATGTGACACAATGATTGTTCATCTAAAACAACATAGATCACCACAGTGATTTTCATCATTCATATGGAGTGGTTAGTGTGTGCATTAAGCTAAATATCAGACAAAGAGTAAAGTCTGATTCACTTCAGTACATCTTAGAAATAAGGCATAACTAAAACTTTGCTAAAGAGCTGTCATTATCCTGAAACCTACTGGTGAATGAGTTCATGCTTGAGTCCACCTCAACTATTGTGTGCTAATTTTGTGCATCTTTTTAAATTCCTTTTTACAGTGGCTTCTCAGTGTAAGTGAGTTACGACTGCTTATCAGAATTTATGCTATTATCAGAGTTTTTCTCCAGTAATCATAGAGTGTGAAAAGTCACCAAGAAAATATTTTATTTGTTTTTCTGATGGATATTACTTAATACCAGCAATGTACTTGGGTCTTCCCTTCCACATTTTTACTCTAGATCTCAAAGGAGTACCTGATTTTTAATCCTTGTTTCATTTTTTTTTCTTTTGATAAGTGAGGTTTATCAGCACTTAGTTCATTCAACAGGTTTACTAGCATCAGAACTTAACAGATGAGCAGCATTATTCTAGTTTGTGACTTAGTAATAAGATAGACAAAGTAAACTCAACTAAGCTCAATTATCAGAATTTGCTTGTGTCAATAGATTTCCACAGAAATAATTACTTCTTACATGGGATCCCTTGTTTATTGAAGATTACTAGGTCAGCATCTAGCACAGTTATCCTCATAGGATTGAATAGTTACCTAAACAGACATATCACTATCAGAGTTTAGAAACATTGATCAGACAACAGTCAGTACTTAAACAAGTTTTTCAATTAAGCACAGAATACACAAAGAGATTAAATTCTGTAAATACTGATCATAAAGTATGATGCACCAGAACAAAACTAAGCAGATTTAGAGAAAGAACCTGAAACCATTCCAAGTTCATTTACCAATCTTGTAAAAGTAGCTTCATACAATGGTTTTGTGAAGATATCTGCTAGTTGTTGATCTATTGAAACAAAGTGCAATTCCACTGTACCTTCATCTACATGTTCCCTGATGAAGTGGTACCTGATGCTGATGTGCTTTGTCATAGAGTGTTGAACTGGATTACCTGTCATAGCAATAGCACTTTGATTATCACAGTAAATAGGGATTTTGAAATATATTAACCCATAATCCAGTAACTGATTCTTCATCCAAAAAATCTGTGCACAACAACTTCCTGCAGCAATATATTCTGCTTCTGTAGTTGATGTGGAAATTGACTTTTGTTTCTTGCTAAACCAAGAAACCAATCTGCCTCCAAGAAATTGGCAGCTTCCACTTGTACTTTTCCTGTCAATTTTGCAACCTGCAAAATCTGCATCTGAGTAACCTATTAGTTTAAAATCTGATTCTTTGGGATACCATAATCCCAGATCAGCTGTTCCCTTAAGATATTTAAAAATTCTTTTCACAGCTGTTAAGTGAGGTTCTCTTGGATCTGCTTGAAATCTTGCACAAAGACAGGTAGCATACATGATATCAGGTCTACTAGCAGTTAGATAGAGTAGAGAGCCAATCATACCTCTATAATCAGTAATATCTATTGATTTACCAGTATCCTTATCCAGTTTTGTTGCAGTGGCCATGGGAGTGGATGCACTTGAACAATCTTGCATTCCAAATTTCTTCAGCAAGTTTCTGGTGTTCTTAGTTTGACAAATAAAAGTGCCTTCTTCATTTTGCTTGACTTGAAGGCCCAGAAAATAGCTAAGTTCCCCCATCATACTCATCTGATACCTTGACTGCATCAGTTTGGCAAACTTCTTGCAAAGTCTGTCATTTGTAGACCCAAAAATGATATCATCAACATAAATCTGGACTAGAAGTAAGTCTTTTCCATGGTTGAGGTAGAACAGTGTTTTGTCTATTGTTTCTCTGTTGAATCCACTTTCCAGAAGAAACTGAGCTAAAGTCTCATACCATGCTCTAGGAGCTTGCTTAAGTCCATAAAGAGCTTTATCAAGCCTGTAGACATAATCTGGATGTTTGGAATCTACAAAGCCTGGAGGTTGTTCAACATATACTTCCTCCTCCAATTCTCCATTGAGAAAAGCACTTTTCACATCCATTTGAAAGACAGTAAACTTTTTGTGAGCAGCATAAGCCAAAAATATCCTTATGGCTTCTAACCTAGCAACTGGTGCAAATGTTTCATCATAATCAATTCCCTCATGTTGAGAATATCCTTTTGCAACCAGCCTTGCCTTATTCCTTGTAATTATGCCATCACTGTCAGTTTTGTTTCTGAACACCCACTTTGTACCAACAACAGATCTATTCTTTGGTCTTGGCACTAGGGTCCAGACTTTATTTCTTTCAAATTCATTTAACTCTTCCTGCATTGCTTGCACCCAATCAGCATCTTGAAGAGCTTCTTCCACTTTCTTTGGCTCAGTCTGAGAGAGAAAAGAATTGTAAAGACATTCGTTTGAAGTACCTGTTCTAGTTCTGACACCTGCATCAGGATTTCCAATTATCAAATCAGGTGTATGTGATTTAGTCCACTTCCTTACAGATGGAAGGTTTTCTCTAGAACTGGATGCTCCCCAATGATTAATGCTGTCTTCATTTTCATTTTCTGATGCTCCCCCTGAAACTATGCTCTCTGAGTTGGATTCTTCAGAATTTAGATTTTCAGCACTATCAGAACTTGGCTTATCAGAACTTGACGAATCAGAACTTGAAGAGCCAGATGTATGTTCTGATGCTTCTTGAGATGTGGTAAGCTCTTGAGTATGCTCCCCCTGCATAGGTGCATCTTCCTTTGGCATAGTTACCACGGTCTCAATAACATCAGAGTTTAATCCATCAGAATTTACAGTATCAGGACTTAGACTGTCAGGATTTTCAGTATCAGAATTTGAGTCTTCGTTTTCAAATCTCAGCTGATCATGATCAATAAAATCTTCAAGGCCAGTAATCTTCTTGTCATCAAAAGAGACATTAATAGATTCCATGACCACTCTTGTTCTCAAATTATAGACTCTTAAGGCTTTTGTGGAAAGTGGATATCCAACAAAGATTCCTTCATCAGCTTTTAGATCAAATTTGGATAGTTGTTCAGGATGAGTCTTGAGAACAAAACACTTACATCCAAATACATGAAAGTACTTCAGATTTGGCTTCTTTTTCCTCACCATCTCATATGGTGTTTTTCCTTGCTTGTTAATGAGTTTTGCATTTTGAGTAAAACAAGCAGTCTGCACAGCTTCAGCCCAGAAGTAGGTTGGAAGCTTTGCTTCTTCAAGCATTATACATGCAGCTTCAATGAGAGTTCTATTCTTCCTTTCAACAACTCCATTTTGCTGTGGAGTTCCAGGAGCAGAAAATTCCTGCTTAATTCCATGGTTTTTGCAGAACTCTTCCATTATCAAATTCTTGAACTCAGTGCCATTATCACTCCTTATGGTTTTCACAGAATATTTGACCAATTTATCCAGATGTTTGACATGATCAATCAAGATAGATGCAGTTTCACTTTTTGTGTGCAAGAAATACACCCATGTGTATCTGGTGAAGTCATCCACTATGACCAACGCATATTTCTTCTTTGCAATAGACATGAAATTCACTGGACCAAATAGATCAACATGTAGTAGATGATAAGGCTCAAGAATTGATGATTCAGTCTTGCTCTTGAATGAAGATTTTCTTTGTTTGGCCTTCTGACAAGAATCACAAAGGCCATCAGGAGCAAATACTGACTTTGGCAGTCCTCTCACAAGATCTTTCTTGACTAGTTCATTTATATTGTTGAAATTTAAATGAGAGAGTTTCTTGTGCCAATTCCAGCTTTCTTCAATTGATGCTCTACTCATCAGACAGATTACAGAACCATCAGTACTTGTTGAAAGCTTAGCTTCATAAATGTTACCACGCCTGTATCCTTTTAGAACAACTTTGCCTTTGGATTTACTCACAACTTCACAGTGTTCTTCAAAGAAATCAACATGATAACCTCTGTCACAGATTTGACTTATACTCAGCAGATTATGTTTAAATCCTGAGACCAGAGCTACTTCTTTAATGATGACATTCCCAAGATTGATATTTCCATATCCCAATATTTTTCCAATGTTGCCATCTCCATAAGAAACACTTGGGCCAGCTTTCTCCACAAAGTCTGATAGCAGGGCTTTATTTCCAGTCATATGTCCTGAACATCCATTATCCAGAACTAGAATATTTTTCATGTTGCCCTGCTATCACAAAGACCACTAATGATTAGTTTTAAGGACCCAGACTTGCTTGGATCCTTTGGCCTTATCAAGTTTGTTAACATTTGCAGCGGATTTAGCATCAGAGTTTATGTTAATATTTTTCTTATCAGAACTTACACTATCAGACTTTGAATCAGAATTTACACTAGAAGGAACAATGGAAACTTTCTTCAAAGAAGGTTTTAATTGATAATAATCATAGTACAAACTATGATATTCCTTACAAGTATAAATGGAATGCCATAAACTACCACAATGAAAACAAGGATTTTGTGGTTTATATCTAACAGACTGACTCTTAACTCCTGATTTTGAAGGTAAGGAGTTTATGTTCTTATTCTTTCTGCAAAAAGAGGCCAGATGGTTAGAACTTTCACTGTTATGACATGTTTTCCTAGGAGCATCAGGAACAAGTTTATAATCATTGCTTTTATTTACACCTTCCTTTCCATTCCTATTTTTCCTAGGTGATTTCACCTTGTTTGCATTCTTAACATCTTTCAGCTTATGCTTAAGCTGCTTCTTAGTCATTAAGCTTATGTCTACTTCAGCTGTCTTTTCCTATTTTAGTTTGTCAGAAGTTAATCCCTCTCTAACTTCTGATTTATCATTATCAGACTTTACAGTTACAAACTTAACAGGTTTTAACTTTGGCTTTTGCTTAACAACAGGCTTAATTTCTGCAGTTCCTTTATCATTCTTATCCTCTCCATAACCTAAGCCTTCTTTCCAATTTTCACTACTTAGCAAATTTTGAGTTGTTCTGCCAGAGTTAGTCCAAGTCCTGATTATCTCTCTTTCCTTTTCTAACTCAGTTTTTAGAGATTCATTCATTTTTAGCACTTCATCCCTAACATAAAAAGCATCATCTCTATCCTTCTGAGTTTGATGGAACAAAACTAACTCTTTTTCTAAGAAATCATTTATTTTCTTAAAAGCAAGATTTTCAGAAGTTAATCTTTCACATGTTAAAGTTTGATCTCTATAACTAACAGACATGGTTTTAAGATATCTTCTCAACTCATTAATATCATCAGTATGAAAAGCATAAGTAGTCTGAGGTACCTTTGTTTCAACAGCTTCAGAACTGCTCTCAGCACTTTCTTTATCAGCATTTGCCATCAACGCATAGTTCTCCTCACTTTCAGAGTCTGAGGTGTCTGTCCAGCTTTTCTGCTTTGTGACAAGAGCCTTGCCTTTGTCACCCTTTACTTTCTTGCAGTCAGGAGATATGTGGCCTTTCTCACCACAGTTATAGCATTTGACATTGGTATAATCTCCTCTATCAGACTTTCCTCCTCTGCCTTCAGATCTTCTGAAATTCTTCTTATCAGAACTTGTGCCTTTCCTGGAAAACTTCTTTCCCTTCCTGAACTTCCTGTATGCAATCTTTGTGATCCCTTTCACCATAAGAGCACACAGCTTCATCATCTCCTCATCAGCATCAGTCTCAGGCAAGCTTTCAGAATCTGAGTCATCATCACTTTCAGAACTTGATGACTCAGTATCAGACTTTGTGAAAAGAGCTTTATCCTTGTCTTTTTTTGAGGTAGCTGCCTTGGGGGATTCTTCTTCATCCTTAAGAGAAACTGTCCTTGACTTTCCTCCTTTCCTCTTACTTCTTTGTTCCATCTCAAGTTCATGAGTCTTGAGCATTCCATAAATTTCATCAAGAGTTGTTTCATCAAGACTGTAGTTGTCTCTTATTGTTGTTGCCTTCAAATCCCAACATTCAGGAAGAGCTAACAGGAATTTAAGGTTTGAATCTTCAAGATCATACTCCTTATTAACCAGTGACAGATCATTCAAGAGTTTGACAAATTTATCATATAAATCAGTCAGTGACTCATTAGCCTTTGAGTCAAAGTGTTCATACTCTTGAGTGAGTATTGTCTTCCTGTTCTTCTTAATTGTATCAGTTCCCTGACACCTTATTTCCAGAGCATCCCATATCTCCTTAGCAGTCTTGCAGTTAATTACCCTGTTTGACATTACATTATCAATGGCACTATGCAGTAAGTGTCGTACCTTAGCATCCTTAGCAATTGATGCGATATCTTTAGCAGTATAATCACTCTTCTCCTTTGGTACGGTCTTTGCTGCTTCACCTGCAACTGCAACTGCGAGCTTGGTTGGTTTGTGAGGCCCTTCCTTGATTCTATCAATATATTCTGGATCTGTAGCTTCTAGAAACATGGTCATCCTCACCTTCCATATGGCATATTCAGATGGTCTTAGTATGGGAACTCTGATGGTTTCATACATACTTTGAATTTGTGTCTTTGGAGGTTCTTCAGTTTTGGTAGGCTTAGTTGGAGTTTCTGTGTCAGACATGATTGTGTTTGGATCTTTAACTGTATGTGTGTTAATAGATAGGCTCTGATACCACTTGTTAGGTCACACACACTGTAGAGGGGGTGAATACAGTGTAAAATACAATCAAATTGAACTTTTAATGTTTCAGGTAACAGAAAACAAACTTTATTGAAACAATAAACTCTGTTACAATATGGAACTGTTACCTCTCAGTGATGAACAAATATCACGAGAGCTGCTAGGGTTATAATGAATAATCTTCTCGAATATGATAACACTTATAGTATAAACCCTATGTCTGTGTTTATATACAACACAGTTACAAGATAATCGCTAATTGATATGGAATATAATTCTGCTTCCTAAAATATATCAATCAGATATCTTTTCTTCCAAGTATTCCATTCTTCACGGAACTCCTTCTTCATGCATATCTCTTCTTATGTTTATCTCGATCTTCTATCCTTTAATCAGCTACTGTCCTTATCTGAACGTCCTTCAGCACTTAAGTTCTGATATCCATCTTCTGATGATTATCTCCTGATAATATAAGTACTGATATCCTTAAGTCCTGACTTCTAGTAAGTACTGATTTATCCTGTTTAAGTAAGATCTGAAAACTAAACATAAATCATATTAGCCATGACATTATCAAATATATCTAACAATTTACTTGTAGAGAACTTGAGATCTCGACAAGTCATAATACTTATAGAGAAGTAGAGATATCGATAAGTCATTTTACATATCGATATGTGACTTCTCTATACAGTAAAATATCTCGACAACAATTTCAAAATTCAGAATACAGACAACTTGAAGATCCAAGATTATCAGTCAACAAAAAATTCTATCATTGAATTGGAAAGTCTATAAATACAGTTTAAAGAATGCAAGATCAAGAGCCAAGATGAACTGGATAAAAGAGGGTCACAGATCTATAAGATTATATGAAGATTTGCTGCACTTATAGTGGAAATAGACAAATAGATTTTAGAATATATGTAAGTCCATTTTAGTGTAAGCTTTGTAAGCTGTGCATGTTGTTCTGTAAAACATATCACGGGTTATTTGTTTAGAAGTAACAAAACAGATCTAGAAATCTTGGATTCTCTCAAGAGAAGTAGCTGGGTTCTTATCTTTCAAGAACACATATTTGTAGCACAACAAATTTGATTTAATACAAATCAAGTGAGTTTTGATAAATTACTTGTGTCTTTATATTCAGTCTTTTATCACTACAAATTGATATATAGCTGTTAAGTTCCAAAAGCCAAAAACCTTATTTGATAATCTAGAAAATCAAGAAAACACATTCCCCCCTCTATGTTGCACTTCATACATAACGAAATGATATCATAACTTTTAATTATTGGAGGAAAAATGAATCTATAAAATTACGAAAGAAAAGTATAATTTTCGGATAAATGTCATAATTTGTTTGTTTCATATATTCTCGTACTTGTGTGCTTAAGTGTTAAAATCAGTTACGATTTATCATGAATAAATGTACTTTCATATCAAAAAAATATCTAAGATGAAACAAAAAAAACTATTATAAAATAGCATACCCTATAAATATATGTTCTTCACCTATCATAATTACAACACAAATAATACATGTGTTATTAATATTAAAAATAAATTTCAAATTGCATGAGTTCAAGTCAAAGAAACATAACCGTCAAACATGTAAAAGTAACAACACATGGTGGTCCCACTTACACATTGTTGTAAACGAAAATATGTAATGAAAAACGCAGGGTTTATATGTGTTAATACTTAATAGCACTAAAATAAGCTGGATGCCATAGTAATGCTTGCATTAATTGCATTTCGGTATAACGCAATAACACTTGCTTCAATTGCGTTAGGTATAATGCATGAAGAAAATGAGTTATCAAAGGGCCTTTGCAGCAGTTTTGATCAATTCTATTAAAATGTTTGCTAAAATGGACCATAACCCTTTAATATTTGTATACTTTTATGTCAATTTACTTTTTGTATGATATATAATAATAAAATATAAAACATCTTAGGTAAAAATATTACAAATATTAAATGTAAATAGTTAAATATACATATTTATCAAACCAAACACGACATTAAATTTCAATCTCATTTCTGATCGAAATTTTGTAGTCTAATTGAATATATCTCAATATAGGAAGTTTAAATCAAATGAAAACTCTCTCTCTCTCTCTCTCTCTCTCTCTCTCTCTCTCTCTCTCTCTCTCTCTCGATCGATCGATCGATCGATCAAAATGGTTTGCTCTAAAAACATTAATGGTTTGGCAAAAGAAATTCCAAATTATTAGGTGACAGTGATATCATACGCGAAATTAAGATAAAATGTGGTATGATATTTTTGAAAATTTAGATCTTGTTCAACTTTTCAAGCCAAAATGAAGGCTGAATAATTTGGTCTCGATGTGGCTAAAAGCATGATAATCGCTTATTAATTGTTACAAATGGATAACTTTTCTTGTATTTTATACTGCAATGCGCATATGCGTGCATATTATCCATCATTATCAATAATTGATCAAAAATAACTAGAAAGTAATTTTATTTTACCGTTATTATGAAGATAATAGAGTAGCGGCCTTATTGACCAATCAAAAAGCTATTCAACTATCAATACACAAATATTTTGAGTGTCATTTCTAAAATTGGAACATATTTTTCATCGTGGCCTACTTGAATGTCTTGACATATTATAGTTTGTGGTTAGTTTTTTTCCCCTTGTCCAACTTTTATCCTTCACTAACACAAAAAAGCACAATTAAGAGAGAAGTAATAATAAAAATTAAGAAATATAGTGGAGAAGACGATAACAATATTAAAATGGATAATTAATAAATTTAGTCACTAAAGTGAGTTAGATATATGATATTGGTCACGAAACTCAAAATATTCTCAAACCGGTCACTTAAGTAATTTACGGGTACATTCCTTTAGTCAATATCCAAATTTTATGATCGAAAAAACTGACGTGTCAAAATTTAGTCGATATAACATTTATCTGATAGGTTAACACATCTATCTAATATGGTAACAACTCTTTCTAGTCAACTCAGCAATGTAACGGTTCTAACAAGTATATATACAGTATATGCATATAAATTAGGGTTTATATATGTTTTATAAGAATTCAAAATATAAAAATTACCATGATATTGGACATACACCATTAACCTTACTCGACATGCTTGATATACACCATATATATTTTAAAAAATTATCCGCCATAAAAAAATCTTTAGAAAAATTAACGAAATATATTCGTAACCAACTTAAATGAAAAGTTTGAGAACGGATTAAATATCAAATTGGTCACTGAAGTGAGAATGACATATCAATTCATTTACTGATCATAACAAGTATCATTTTGATCACTAAAGTTATATAAATATCAAGTAGATATTGTTATTCCCAAACAATGTAACAAGAATTACAGAAGCGGGGTTGAATGTAATTCTGGTTTCTTTTTCTGATTTTAAAACTGTTATTACTTAATAATATAACTGTGCAGATTTTTCTATGTTGCGGAATGATAAAGATATGAAAATCAAACACAAAGAAATAAAACACAAGGCTTTAAAACTTTCTGGTGGATTTGAACTTACCCACCATATATATATATATATAATATGATGAGAACTCTGTGATGCTTGAATAGAACACAGCTGCTTACAAGTGAACTTGCAGAATTACAAAGAGATGCTTAACGGATACAGCCTTTTCTGTCTCTCTGAAAATAATGCTTACTTAGTTATTTGCTCTACTTGCTACACTTGGTTTATATACTACCAAGTTACATGATAAAAAGACAAACAAGTAAAACAAAAGTTGTTTCTAGTCTAATTTCATGCTACTTCATTACACTATCCAGCATCTTTGAATATCTTTAAAATTGCATGGAAATGGTAATGCTTCTTTGTTCTCTAAATCCTGCAATTAGGCTGCCACATTATATTTACAAACACCCGACGTATGTGATTGTATTGTCACTGTCAACTGCTCTTTTGAATATGATCATCCGTCGGGACTATGTTGGTCATCCGTCGAAATCCTTGTTGATTATCTGTCGGGAGCCTTTGTAGATCATCCGTCAGGAGCCTTTCTGCCACTTGACTCTATTTCACTTATACAGAATTACAAGACATCTTATATCTACAATTAGCCAACCTATTCTGCATATCAATCTAGTAGTCAACATGACTTAAAGAATCCTACAACATCTACTCAACTAATACATTGTTGTTTACGGACATGTGCTACAAGACATATTATTACATAAGCTACACTCCCGATGGATATTCAGTGGTCATCCATCGGGACTATAAAGTTCATCTGGTCGGGACTATTATAGAACATCTGTCGAGAGCTATAAAAACACTAAGTTAAATCTACTAAGGTGTTTAGTTCAACTTATCATCAAGTTCACAACATATCCCAAAAAATCTCCCCCAATTTTTGTTTATAGGAATTGTAGCCATAAATTAAGAGAAACTTGATGATAACAAAATACCCTAAATGTATAGATTAAATTATGGTAAATAAAACTAGTATTGCTACAGTTTATTTGAAAATTGAACAAAGTAAAGTGTACAAAGAGTTCTCACAATCATTTTCAAGGTGCTCCTCTAGTCTGAGCAGATGTGATATATATCCTTGATTGTCTTGATTTCTTCCCAAGCTTCATGTTGTTTTCTTCTATTTGATTTTGGAGTTGTCTGTGGAATTCAAGTTCTTCAGCATTTGATAGATCCATCTTTTCTTGCATTTCCAATAGAGTCTCATTACTTGAGATGCTCAATTGGTCATCCAGTCTGAAGAATCTCCTAACACCTTTTTCATCCATGAATTCTATAAGCCAGTAAGGCCTCAAGTGCACTCTATTTCCTGTGAAGGGAATTGATAGAGTCCTTGGGAGTGCATCTGAGGCTTTTCTGCTCCTTAGTTCTTCTATCTTCTTTAGAATCATTCTCTTGGCAGTGACATTGAATCCAAAGTTTTTCTTGAAGGATGGGAAGATCTTTATCAAAATAGAACAGCTCTCTTGAAGAATCCTGTGAAGGGGCCATATGATCTCTTTCCCACCCTTGTATTTAAACACCAGTTTTTCGGGGAGATTTCTGTGAGCATCAATTGCTCTTACTTCTTCTAGCTCATCCATGTAGAGATTTATATCTGAAAATTCCTTGATGTCACTGATATATAGAAGATCTCCCTTGTTGAAAGTTGGTTGAGTTTTGGTTAGGATTTTGGTTTTGAGACACATAGGCTTGACCTTCTTGATTGTTCTTATCTTTGTCTTCTTTAACTTGTTAAAGATTGGTAAATTGAGCTCAGGAAGAGGCAAGCTATCCCAGTATACTGGCTCACCTTTGGGAACTATTGGCTCTCCATGAAAGTTCCTTGTAGGATCCACCTTAAATTCATCCTGCACCACTGAGGGCTTCGATGTTTGAGTTGTAGATGTAGACTGGTTGGGAATGTAATCTTCCATCTCATCATCACTGAAGTCTAATATTCTTTTGACCCTTACTTTGTATCTTAGCTTCTTTGTCTGTTGAGGTTCCTTGTGCATTTTCTGATCCTGAGCTTCAGCTATCACAGGTTGCCTCTCAGAAATCTCAGTTGCAGTTTTCACAGCTTGGAGCTTGGCTATTATAGTAGCTTGCTTTTTCTTCTGTTTAAGCTTTTAATCATCTTAAGCAACTTGCTTCTTTTCTTGTTTGATTCTCTCTTTTTCTTCCTTCTTAGCTTCTGTAAACTGAGGGTGTCCAGCAACCACACAGATTTCTTTCCCATTCCTGTAGATCTTAGCAATTCTTCTCTTTAGTACAAAGTCAGTTGGATCCTTAAAGAATGCAATGGACCTTGCCAACAGCTTCTTTTCATCTGGCCTTGGACTCTCAAACATAAGATCCAAGGGGTTCTTGTGAGATGACTTTGGATAATTTTTTTGGGCTTCAAAACCAAGTTGGCTTTTGGAGAATTTATACATGAAGGTTGGCCCTTTTCCATATTACCCAGACTCATTTCATTCACTGACATTTATCTCAATTGAGAGAAGTGAGAAAATACCATATCTTTATTCTTAATTGGACCAAACTTCTTCTGGATTTCTTCATCAATATGCTTCCATTTATTATCCATCTCTTTCTCAACTGCTGCTATATCAATCTTTCTCAGTTTATTATTTGATTTCAGCTTTGTTGCTGCTAGATTGATTAGATCAATGCTATCCATAGCTGGTGGCTTAGTGAAAGCAATTGCTGGCACAATCACTTTACTGACTTGTATAGCACTTTCTCCCCCTCACTTATTGACTCCCCCTAACTAACTGGGATGATAGAGTCTTTCTCCCCCTTTTGTTAGTATCAAGTTGAGTAGAGGTAGAGAGTTTTGCGACCACCAACTATTGGAGCAGACCAGTTTGAGCTTCCTGATTTTTAAGTATCTTTGCCACTGATTTCTCCACATTTGTCAGTCTAGAGTCCATGGCTCTTTGGGTGTCATGAATAAGCTTGAATAAGGTGGATTGGAGATGTGAATATGAGCAGTCCTTGTTTAGCATCCATGATGGAGTATCTGCATCTCCCCCTATGCTCATGCTATCATCCTCATCATCCTCACCATCATCCCCAAATGATTCTTCAGCCAATTCAAAGTCACTACCAGTTATGGAATCCTTTGCCCTTTGCATTGAAGCAGTAGTATGCACCAGATTCAACATCCTCTCGGCATCCTCATTGCCCTGTCCAGCTAGAGTTTGATAAGCTGGAACAGGATGAATAAATGTCTCAGCATCCAAAGGGATAGAATCTATGACAACTTGATATTCTTGCTAAAATAGTCTTTCTTTTTCTATATCACTGACATTCATTGACTCACTAGTAATGGTTTCCATTCTTATATCTCCTGTACCTGTTTTTCTCTCAATTTCTCTATATTCTTGCATCAAGGGCTCCCCTTGGCTCACCACCCTCACACCCTCACCTTCACCTACTAAGGTAAAACTCCCCTCACTCACTTTTGCCAGGCTGGAAGAAATAGCCTGCATATTTTCTCTCTTTTCCTCTCCTTTTGCCTGAGAGCAACTCAGCCTCTCACTCTGTTCACTCCCTTCCCTCAATCCCAGGAGTGATTGTACAACTACTAGCTCATCTACACTTGTAACAGTTGTTGAAAATTCAGCTTGTGTAGTGAGTGCCGATGGATGAGGAACATCCATCGGGGTAGTAGTTAGGATAGCCGACGGATGACTGCTGTTAGGCACATCCGTCGGGATACAATCACTAGCCGACGGATGAACAATATCCGTCGAGATTGAAGAAATGATAGAGTTTGGAGTAGAGACTACTGTTGAATATGTGTTGATTGATTTTAGATTTGGCCCATATGTTTCAGTAGACTCATAAAAAAATGGCAAGTGAGCCAACAAATCATCTAAAAGATGATGCTCACTTGCTTGGATTTTTGGCTCCTCCATGAGAGTTAAAGATGGAGAATCAGGAATTGATGTATGAATCATATCTACATCCAGTGAATGTGTGGGTGAGTTTGGTGTGTTTGGTGCTTCTATTGTTAAAGATTTTGGCTGTGACTCCACATTTATTGGAGCCACATCAAACTGACTTTGAGAAGGTGCATGTACTGAGTCTTTGACAACAGTAGGCACTATATGTGCCCCCTGTGTATCCCCAAGTTTTCTAGACTTCTTCTTTCTTGTATAAGTCTGGGGTGGGTCCCTGTCCTAACCCTTTTGGCCTGTGCTCCTGGTTGGGAGCTTGTTTCAATAGCAGCATCCTTTTGGGAGGATGAAACTAGAGATGTGCTAATTTCCTTATTAAGCACCACAATTTGTTGGGAAACTGTGATGTGGCTAGGTTTGGGTACACTCACCTCACCATCTTTATTCTTAGAGCTTCTTTATTGTTCACCCTGTCCCTCACCAGCCTCAGTTCCCTTCACACTTCTCTCTTTGTTTTTGGTAGATTTTGAAACTGGCATCTTTTGAGAGACACCAGAGTGTAGTTTCTTTGATTTGGATTTTGAAGGTTTGGATTTTGTGGCTTGGGTAGGCATCTGTTGGGTCAATGACACAGATGCCATAGCCACAGTCAATGGCAAAGAAATTTGAGAAGTAGAAGGAGTGGAGACAGAAGCATTTACCTCACTTATCTGAGGGCCCTCCATGATAGGAAAATAAACAAGGGGCACCTCCTTATGGTGATCAGCTCTGTTTAAACCTGAAATTATTCTTCTTTCTTGAACCCAACAATCCAGTTTGTTGGTTGGGTTCTCAATCACAAGATCCTCACAAATATGGTTAGCAATAATCATAAAGAACATAGCATAATAAACATTCTTGGATCTCTTTTTAATTTCCCCTAACTTGTAGCCTAACTCAAATATGATAGCTGTTAGTCCCTTAACAATATAACAAGAATTACAGAAGGGGGTTGAATGGAATTCTTGAAACTTTTTCTTGAATAAAAATGTTCTAACTCAAATATATATATAAGTGTGAATTGATTAGTAGAATGCGGAATAGTTACTTCAAATGAATCAAAACACAAGTAATTAAAAACAAGAGTCTTTAAAAACTTTCTAGTGGATTTGAATGATTCCACCAGAGATATATAATATATATCGAGAGAACTCTGTGTGCAAAAAGCTCACAGTTGCTTACAAAATGATAACAACTAAGAATGAGAGAAATGCTAAGAATACAGCTTACAAATGTTTCTCTCTTGGTTGCTTAGTTTCTTAGTTACTATTCTATTGCTGCTTTTTGGTTTATATATCACCAAGATTACAAAGTAATAAGACAGGATAATAAAACAAAAACTATCAAGTCTAATACAATGCTACTTCATTACTCTATTCCAGCATATTTGAATATCTTCATAATAGCATGGAAATGGCAATGCTTATTTGTTCTCGAAAACCCAGTTGAATAGGCTACCACATTCCATTTGCATACACTCGACGCATGTGACTGTGTTGTCACTGTCAACAAATATTTGAATTCTTTATCCGTCGGGTTTATGATCATCCGTCGAGTTATTGTTGTTTATCCGTCGGGTAGCAATCAGGCACTTGACTCCACTTCATTTATGCAGAATTACAAGACATCATCTATGTACAATTAATCAACCTATTCTGCATATCTAGTTAAAGTCAACATGACTTAAGTACTACTACAAATTCTAAACAATGTGTATGCAGAAATATGATACAGACTTATTGTTACATAAGCTACTCACTCGATGGATAATAAGTCATCATCCGTCGCGACTAAAATGAGTTATCCGTCGGGACTATAATCCTTATCCGTTGAGTGCTACATTTTCACTAAGTAAAATCTACCAAGGTGTTTTGTTCATAAAATCAGCAAGTACACAACATATACACAACAATCTCCCCCAATTTATGTCTACTGGAATTGTAACCATAAATTAAGAGATACTTGATGATAACAAAACACCTTAAAAATACAACTTTAAAAGAAAGTAGATAATACTGAAAAGTGCTTCAAGTAACAAAATGTACAAAGTTTTGCTCATAGTCATTTTCAAGATGGTCCTCTAGCCTGAGCAGATTTATCTAGTTTCTTGTAGGTCTGGATCTCTTTCCACGCTTTCTGTTGTTTTCTTCAATCTGATTTTGGAGCTGCCTGTGGAATTCCAGTTCATCATGTTCTGAGAGATTTAGCTTTTCTTGCATTTCCAAGAGAGTCTCATTGCTAGAGATGCTCAATTGGTCTTCTAATCTGAAAAATCTTCTCACTCCTTTGTCATCCATGAACTCCAACAGCCAGTAGGGCCTTAGATGCACTCTTCTTCCTGTGTAAGGGATAATTAGAGTCTTTGGGAGTGCATCTTTAGCTCTAACACTCCTCAGTTCTTCAATCTTCTTCAGTACCATTCTTCTTGCAGTAACATTGAACCCAAAGTTCTTCTTGAAGGATGAATAAACCTTAATCAGTACAGCTTGGCTTTCTAGAAGGATCCTTTGAAGTGGCCATTGAATCTCCTTTCCTCCCTTGTACTTGAACACTAACCTTTCAGGTAGGTTTCTGTATGCATTAATTCCTCTCACTTCATCTAGTTCATCTAGATAGAGGTTTAGATCAGAAAATTCCTTGATGTCACACAAGTACATATAATCTCCTTTGTTGACTTTAGATTGAGCTTTGACTACAGATTTTGATTTGAGAGGTGACAACTTCACTTTCTTGACTGCTCTTGACTTTGTTCTCTTTGGCTTGTTAAGGATTGACAGATTGAAGTCAGGAATTGGTATGTTATCCCATTCTTTTGGCTCATCCTTAGGCACAATAGGTTCACCATGAATGTTCCTGTAAGGATCCACTATCTTGATATCTTCAAATACCACAGAGGGTTTTGATGCTTGAGTTGTAGTTGGAGTGGATTCCTAGGGAAACTGATTCTCCAATTCCTTATCAACAATATTTAGTTTCCTTTTGGTTCTTTTAGCCAATTCCTTGATTCTTGGAGACTTCTTCTGTTGTTCAACTTGCTTCTTTGGATCTTGAGATTCAATGATTTCAGATGGCTGTGTAGGAATTTGTTGTGATGAATTTACAGCATGTAGCTTGGCCAAGATAGCAATTTGCTCTTTCTTTTATTTAGCCTTTTTAGCATCTAGAGCAGCTTGCTTCTTTTCTTATTTCAATCTAGCCTTTTATTCTCTCTTTGCTTGAGCAAATTGAGGATGTCTAGCCACCACACAAATTTCTTTCCCATTCCTAAAAATTTTAGCAATTCTCTTTTTGGAAGCTGAATCAGCTGGATCTTTGTAGAAGAAGCTTCTTTTCATCAGGCTTAGGAGTCTCATACACAGTATCCAAAGGGTTCTTCAATGATAATTTTGAATAATTTACCCTTGGTTTTAGAATTATTTCAGCCTTTGGAGATTTGATGTCGGATGACTGTCCCCTTTCCAGATAGTTCATGCTCATCTCATTCACAAAACTTTGCCTGACTTGGGAGTGATGGATGGCTAACTTTACTGGCTCCTTGACTAGTTCAAACTTCCTTTGTATATCCTCCTCAATCTTCTCCCAGTTGAGTGGACTCAACTTCTTCTTTTCAGCTGCTCTAAAGTTGGCTGCTGCTGCATTTATCAGATTAATACTGTTTGTAACTGGTGGCTTTGAGATAGTAATTGAAGGCACAATCACTTTACTGATTTGAATTTGAAGCTTCTCCCCCTCACTTGGTCCTGTCTCCCCCTTTTTGTTATCATCAAGTTGAGCAGAGGAGGGGGTTTGAACAGCCACCAGTTTTTGAAGTAAATCTGACTGTTGGGCTTGATGAAGATGAATGGCTATTAAAGATGCTTCCATGGCTGACATTCTTGTATCCAATGCATCTATCTTGGTTGCAAGATCAGAATTTTTCCTTAATTGCCTCTTGATGTCAAGCATTGTAGCTTCTGGAAGCTTAGAGTCCATTTTGTTTGAAATGGCCTTCTTCATCTCCTCAATATCACCCTTGATGGTGTTTACATCCCTAGCATATTGGAAGCCTTGAATTTGTTGAAGTTGTAGAGAGGCTAGATATGCCTGAAGGAGCTTCTTGGTGCTGGCATTTGAAGTGGTTTGAAGAGCAGTATTTGTCTGATTGATTAGTTGGATCAGGGTTGTCTTGAAGTAGTTGTAACACCCCTAAATCCGGGGTCGGGGATTCGGGTTGTCACAAGTTCCATTTCCCTTATCAATACTTAATCTTAACAGTCAACCAACTACTGCGTACTGTGACCCCACTATATACACACACACCACAAGTTATAGTCTCAGAGATGAATATCCAAAAATAACACAAGTCATCTTATTCCACAATTATAAACCATTTCACCATAAAAAGGGTTTCTGAATAATTTACGTATTCTTTGCCATTATTACAATTCATAAATATACATAAGTCTGGTACATCAAAAGTTGAAAGCCTAGCCTATTGGTAGATCCTACCTCGGCTATAACGGCATCAACGCCTACAGGAAACTGCGGAACGTTTCCTAACCGCTTGCGAATCGGGAGCTTGGTCCTGTTCATCTTTTCTATCTGTTATTGTGTGATGAAAGAAGAAAGCAAGGGTGAGCAACAAGCCCACCGAAATAATATGTATAATAATTAACAATATATGAGCATTCTCATAGTACTCATGAAAGTCTTGGTCAAGAAAAAATGAACCAAGTTTGATATCTTAACGCGACCAAATTGCAAAATATTCAGTATATATGTATATATATATACTTTTCAAAATCTTGGAAGTCCTCTTCCATGCATAATATACACAGAGTTCCAGTTTATAACTGTATAAAAATATCGTTGCAAGGTGATCTCATATATCTAACCTTATCTCAACGTTTTTGTGAAAATCTTTGTCATGCATAAGATAATCATTAACCAGATATAAGTTAAAAAGATGAAGTTACAAGATACTCCAATATACTTATATCTTTTCTGAATACTACTTGAACTACCACCGTTCAAGTTATAATTAGTTTCAAAAGTTCATCACATAGATGAGACTACAAGAAAAGATTTGAATAGATTCAATCTTTGAATATCATTATAAATAATGAAGTTACGAGATACTTCATTAAGTCCCGATATATATATACACCTATATATATACATTTCATACACTCCTTGAAAACCTCTGTTATGAAAATTATAAACAGAGTTGCAATATCCAATGAATTTGGAAAGGAGAAAACCATTGCATAAACCTGATATCTTGTTGATCAGGCAAAGATACCAATAAGTAACCTTTTCTACTAGTAGATGGATGAATTCTCCACTGATCATCACCCTGGCCGCAATAGGACCTTATGCTGGACTGCCAATCAGCCACTTACGCATATGATGGACTCCCACTGAGCCACTTACACTTTCATGGACGCCCACTGAGCCCATGTTGCTTATGCCGACTCAATAGATGGACTTACTTCCCGAACCTTGGGTAAGTAATCAATTCATTTTATCAAAACAGCAACCTCGTTGCGAATATAAAATACACCACAGAGCCGGATCCCTCAGGTTTTGAGCGAGTATTTAAATCCCCTTTAAAAGAAAGATCTTAAATATAAAAATGAGTTTTGGGATCCGCTCTAACTTTTAAAAATCATTTTGAAGACTCGAAAACACTTTAAAGAGTGTTTGGAGTAATGTTGATTTAATAAAGTAAATCAGTCCCGATATATTAGAAAATATCTGAATATTATTATTTAAATAATATTCCCATAAGGATAATCTTTATAAAAATAATTGAAGTAGAAGTTTTAAAACTCATAATTGAAATGAATAATAAATCACCAAAGACATACTTATACGCAAGTACGATCTTTATTTGAATAATCGAAAATAAGTTTGATTATCAAAACATTATTCTTTAATAAAATAAAGAATATTATTTAATAATTAAGCGGAGTCATAAGTCTTCGAATGAAAATTCAAGATAATATTCATTAAATAAAATCAACCGAGTCATAAGTCCTTGAATGAATATTCAAAATAATATTCATTAAATAAAATAAACCGAGTCATAATTTCTTGAATGAATATTCAAAATAATATTCATTAAATAGAATAAACGGAGTCATAAGTCCTCGAATGAATATTCAAAATAATATTCATTAAATAGAATAAACGGAGTCATAAGTCCTCGAATGAATATTCAAATAATATTCATTATTTAAAATAAAGTTATCGAATAAACCTTATTCGATTAATAGTTTTGAAAACTATATCAATATATATATATAAATATATATATATATATAATATACTCGGGAACATCGACTCCCGGTTTTAGAAAATGTTCACCTTTGGGTCCCCTATACTAAGGGTATACGCAACTACTGCTTATCTCTAGCATAGGTATTATGCAACTTATAAGCAATTGAATCAACAGATATATATCAAGATTATGAAACAGACATGCATATATACCATATCAGCATGCTCCAATATATCGCAAAATTTGCTAATAACAATCATGCACTTATTACAAGATAATGCATATACATATATTTACATCACAACAACAGTATAACGGGTAGAAAACTTGCCTGAGTGCTCCCGGATAGACTTAAGCTTAGAGTGGGTCCGATAACCTATGAACAATAACATAAGTCGGAATTAAACCCCGGTCGCTTAAGAAACTAGACTTTAACCAATTGAACCCTAACGTTCGCTTTTGCGCTTAACGATTCACTTAAGTCGCTCGAGTACCCTCGGCTCCACCATTTTTAATAAATTAACCATTAAGAATTTTAAAGCGATTCTTTCGCGATTACCTTACCAACTGCCTAATCCACTTAACATAATTGTTTCATACCCCAATTAGTCATTTAAAGTCCTTAACCAAGGTTTCAAAGTAAGGCGAGGGGTAATGGTTCGGTCGTGAAACACCGTTACTTAAAACGGTCATTTCTCCTAAGCAGTACATCGGATTCAAGCGAACCACATATCAAAACGAAGCTTACGACATAATCTAACTAAACATGGAAAAGTCACAGATTAAATAGTTAGTTCTCAGTCCCGAACACTAAGAACAAGCAGTTGTATAAAATTGGGCATTACGACGACTATGTTTACGCGATTACCAAGTTTTAAACCACTCCAAACAACCACCATTCAACTCACAACCAACAATACAACCAACCCTCATCCAAACCTTACTACATCAGTCCCCAAACCTCAAGATTTTCCAATTTATACAACCAATCAAAGACCCAATATTCAAAACCAATACAAATCCACCAAAACTACTTATAATCAAAGATCAAGCCTTAATACTAACAATGCTTCAATAAAACTTAATGGAATCATAAAATCAAAGCTAGGGTTTGAAGTTGATACCTTCCTTGGTAGGTGTTAAGTTGCTAGGAAGCCTTAGGGAGCCTTAATCTAACCTCCTACAAGCTTGATCTTTCCAAAGAAATCAAGAACACAAAGTTAGGTTGTGAAGTTTCTAAAAGTCATATTGAAAGAACTGTCAAAACGAGGGTCTTACCATTCTTATTTGGATGAGACTTGTGAACAAGAGTTGTAGGCCATCTCAATACCTTTCCAAAGAGCTATAGAACAAACTATTTGAGTGAGTATTGAAGGAGATATGGTAGTTTGAAGTTGCTACTCTGGTTTTGGCCGAGTGCTTCTCTTGAATAATGAAAGTCAACTTGTGTGTTTTTGTTTTATGAATTGTTTTGGCTTGGTTGATCCACTTTTGTTTTGATTTATTACCTTTTAACCATGGTGAATTTTCTGTGGTTTATAATCAATCAACCTTCCTTCCTTTTTGGTCATGCTTATGTCACTTTCCTATGTCATCTTCCCACACTTGTCCTCTTCTTGTTGGTTTGATGACATCATCATCACTAACCTCTTTGATTAGCTCCTAATTACTTGGCTAATGACCGCTGATCTGTTATACGGTTCGCTTAACTTTCGTTCTCGTTTATTGTTTGAGGGATCATACCCGGGATCTTATTACTTGGGTTCCCCTAAACCTTTCTCAATATTTTATATTCCTTTTATGATCCTCTCTTATAATCCTTGAATTAAATCCTTTTAATCATGTTACCTTATACTCAATTCTTTCGGTATCTGATGGATTTTCGGGAAAAATCAAAGTGTTTGAATTTGGATTCTGACGATCTTTACATACACTTATTTACTTTATGGAATACTAATACGATCTTAGAATTTCCATAATAGTACTCCTATATAGCGTGGTCTGATAATTTTTCCTTAATCAGCATCATCAGCAAAAGTTACTATTCATCCGTGTTTCAAAAATTCCAAAAATTGGGGTTATTACAGTCTCCCCTCCTTAAAAGGATTCCGTCCCGGAATCAGATAAAAATGAATAGGGATACTTTCTTAGCATTGCACTTTCTAACTCTCAAGTCAATTTTCCCACATTGTGGTTTTACCATCAAACTCTGACTAGTTTGATAACCCTTCTCTTAAGCACTCGTTCCTTTTTAATCTATACCCTTTCTGGTTGCTCCATATAGGTTACATCTGGTTGCATGTCTATATTTATCTGGCATCCGAATTACACTTCCTTAACATTGATACGTGGAACATGTTATGAACTTGCTACATGTTCGGGGGTAGGGCTAGCTCATATGCTAACTTCCCAATATGTCTTAATACCTCAAAGGGTCCAAAAATTTTGTGGGCTTAGCTTTCCTTCCTTTCTGGACCTCATCCATCCTTTCCAAGGGGATACCTATAATCATCACTAGGTCCCCTACTTCCCACTCTTTGTCCTTTTGTGTCAAATCAACATACTTCTTATGTCCATCTTGGACTACTACCAGCCGTCCTCTGATTAGATTTATTATATCCTTGGTCCTTTGGACTACTGCATGTCCGAGCATCTTGCGCTCTACAATTTCATCCTAACATAAGGGAGATCGACATTGTCTTCCCTCAAGGATCTCATAAGGCGACATCTCAATACTGACATATCATCTATCGTTGTAAGAAAACTCAATCCGTGTTAAGTGATCGTTCCAAATTCTTTCAAGTTTATTGCACAGACCCTCATCATAACTTCTAGCATTATAGCTTTTGCTTCTCAATACCCATTCTTTTCCAGTTCGTAGTCATTACTATCTTCCGTACATAATACTATACTGGTTACACTTTTGCTCGTTAGCATTCTATAACCTTTTAATAATTGCGTCAACCTTAGTATTACGAACGCATTAGATTCGGAATACCACCGCCCTGATACTACTCTTTCCTAGCTGCTTCTATCTTTGAAAGCTTGATCCACCGTATAGAAGTAAAAGAATTTATTGAGAGATCACTATGATCATGAACACTTGTTATATCACATAGTTAGTACAGAAGGTGGCCAGCCTTTAGTACTTGACAAGCAATTAAACAATAGATGGTATCCTACTAGGCTTCTATCACACAGATAGATAGTCATTCGGCAATACCTCCCCTTCTGGAAGGGTTGTTCGTCTCAGCTTACATGAAATGAAAAGAAGAAAAAAAAAGAATGAACTGAAGAGAATTGTATATATGTAAAAAAAAATACTGCCATAAAATATCTGGCTTTAAATCTACCTCTGAACTATAGAGGTTTGTCATAGGAGAACAAATCATATACGTATATATATCAATATCCAGTATTATCGCATCGCATTTCACATGCTTAAATATTTGTTATTCCGTCCATCATTCTATAGACCCATGCTCTTCCTCGAGCTTATACACAATCACCTTTGAAACTCTCTCGACATCAAAAATCGAATCTGGGATCTCATTCTAGACATCATCGTTACTAGAATTCTATGCTTGCACCGCAACCTTCCTCGTATAGTAATACGACTCTCTATTGATAAGAAGGAATAAGTATTCAATAGGTAGATAATCTACTTAATTAGTCTATCAATGATAACTTATACACCACCACGACCCGATTAGTGGTACTCAATCTCAACATCCATTCCAATACAACTCTCACGACTGTAATCGGCTCATTACTCGCAGAATCATTGCTGCATTACTATGGTCCACCACTGACTTACTGTCATAATTCACTTTCTATGAAATCTTAATATCTAACCATACGGAGTCCATACATATCGTATAGAATTCTCCTAAGGAGGTAACATAATTACCATTCATGATTCATGAAGAACACTCTAGATCCTGATGTACATACATGACATGAAGCAGATAAAATTGCAGAAGAGTTTCAATCAAAGCAACGATAGCAGGCTAATACCATTCTTAATCATATGCCTTCAATAGAAGACTTAACTCGAAGGTTCGTTTAGTCCTTTTTAAAACATGGTCCTGGATTATTCTCAAGATAGGACCTTCTAAGATAGTAGCCCGCTCATGGCGATTACACAAATTAAACCTTTACCAAACTACTATTACGGTTGGGTATTGCACAGTCATCAGAAGGAATGTCAATCTTCCAAACCATAATACAACCTTCACGGCTTCAACCATCATTACTGTATTTCTCTGGCACGAGCGCCTATAACTGTTCTCTTACACTTAAAGTGTCGGCCACCTCTTTGGCCTTTCCTGATAGTAAAATTTCCTTACAATCAATGTCGTTTGAAAGATCTCCAACTAAATTCTCTACCTCATTTCCAATCACTGCTTGTGTGAAGATGTTTTCCTTGAAATCTGATGAGTAAAAAAAAAATATCACCATTTTTTTCCATAAGTTATTGCCTCAGTCTTTAGAGGTTAATCACTGTCACGATTGACTCTCGATCATACTTAGGACATCTTTTATCTTAGGTCCTAATTGTCCTGAACAATTTCGACCTTTACTGGTCCGATCCATACTTTCTCGTGGTTTAACACGTGCCCCACTTGGCATCATTATAATTACGCCATATTTCCTTTATCATAATTTCTATTCTTGAGAATTTTGAATATTACATTTCTCCCTGTAAAACCTCTAAGGTTTTCCTTGAATCGTTCCTCCTGTATTCCCTAGATACAGGGCATATCAAGATACCATTTTTTTATACCAGAATCATTGTCTATATACTTCTGAAAATTTTCTCCACTGATACTTAAAGGTTGTTGTTACCTTAGTCCTTCGTTCCATACTACCCAAACTCATAATGTCCCTATTAAGGGTGAAATGCCATCCTTTATACATCCCCCATGGTTCATCTCAAGCTATTGAGGTTATGTCCTTAATCCCACCTTTAAAAAGGTACTAGCATCCTTTCATGGATAAATCAAGTCATATATCCCCGATAAGGGTATCTTATTCAATCATTTCCACCTCGATATTCTATACCAAATTTCATAATATTATCCTTATCCAAAATGAGGTCAATCCATAGGGCCTCCAAAAGATAATAACGGTTATCCACTTTTCTTGCCTGATTCAGTAATGATAACAGGGGTGTTCTGGAAGATATTGGTCGTGTTCAACGTGAACTTCTTCTTAATAATTCCTCATTTATTTTTGTTGTTTATCTCAACAGTCATCTCAATGTTGGGATATCTTTCCTACCTGGCGTCTCCCTTTCTGGGTATCCTGCCACCGGTCTTACACTTCACATTCTTGAAGGTCACTTCCTTCATCCAATTTTTCCTAATTTCTTACTTTCTTGTCTCCTCAGTCTATCCGCGTCTTATTATTTATCCTTCGAACTATCTCAAGGTTTCCTCGAATCCTCCCAACTTACAAGGGATAAAATATATGTATCTCTTATTCCTTCAATCATCAACTTTAACTCATGGTAATTCACCCTCATCCTGACGAGTACATACTTTTCTATTTCTATTGCTACGAGTCTTTAGGGTTTCCTCATACCCAACTCCCTTATCATTCCTCAAACTCTATTGCCTTTATATTCCTTTCCACTTCAGTTTCTTTTTATTTTCCTTTTTCTTATCATTATTTCATGAACCAACACAACATAAACATTGATTTCAAATATCCCGTCATTCTGGATTCGTGTCCTCAGAACGAATCTTGATAACTTTTACAACTTAGATTCATAATTCATCATACTCTTCTGCCTTTGTTCTGGCTCTAAAGCTTTTAAACTATATCCATAACCTTGGGAAGTACTTTCCTGAAAACAATTGACTGAACTTAAATCAGTTTATTATAATCTCTTACTCTGTGCCTTCCTTTGCCTTTCACCAGCGGGTGGCCTCTCTCTTAGGAGGGTAAGTGACAAAAACATTCTTTTGTGATTCGTCAATCATTTAGAATCTCAAATGATTTCTATATTTCCTTTAGCCAGGCTCTTGCCTCGACTGGGTCAGCTTGTTCCTTGGAACTCTGAAAGCTTAGCGACTTAAAGGTCCTGAAAGAATTTCTCACCGTATTGTTTCCTCAGGGTGGTGGTTGGGGATAATAGTCTAAGTTCTGTCTAGAAAGGTCCGTAAATTGTCGTATAGGAGTACCGTCTCGGGTCTCCTTTCCTTACTCGACTTCTGTTTCCTTAGTCTGAATGTTCCCTCCTCCTCCCCATAATCGGGGTCATCCTACATGTTTTTAATCCTCATTTTCCACTTCATTATGTTATGGGTTCCTTCTATCTTGATGGCGACCTCCCTGACTATCACGTTCAGGGTTTGCTCTAAATCTTATTCCTCAAACTAGCTTTCATCTAAGATCTCATCTTTAAGCTCTTGAACATTTGGAACCCAAAATCTGTAGGAATACCTCATTATTCCCTTATCATCTTTCTCGGTATTAATCTCTTATCTATTTGTTGGCTCTCTGCCTTCATTCATCACTTTTTCTGGCACAATATGTTCTTTTCCCATAATTCGGGCTGTATTGCAATCTCAAACAGCTTTTCGGTACCGGCTCCGGTTACCTTCACTTCTATTTCCATTTTCTCAAAATCTCTTATCAACTCTCCCAAAGACATTTTCATCTTGAGTCTCTCCTTTATACTAAGGGCATTAGCCACCATTTTGGCTTTCCCTGGATGATAAAGAATATCATAATTGTAATCCTTGATTAGCTCTAATTACGTCCTCTGGCGCATGTTGAGCTCTTTCTGCGTAAAAATGCACTAGAGCACTTATGGCTTGTGTAAATCTCGCACTTCTCTCCATACAAGTAGTGCCTCCAATCTTTAGGGCAAAACTATTGCCACGAGCCCAAGCTCATGGATGGGGACATCGAATTTTATATTCCCTTAATTGTCTTGACGCGTACGCGATTACCTTACTGTACTGTATAAGAAGCACCCTAATTCCTTATGCGAAGCGTCACTACACTTCACAAAATCTCATTTTCCATCCAGAAACGCCAACATAGTAGCCATCACCAACCTTTTCTTTAGTTCTTAAAAGCTGTTCTCGCATTTCTCTGTCCATTCGAACTTCTGAGTCTTACGAGTAAGCCGTGTTAAAGGGGCTACTATCTTTACAAACTTGAACGAACCTTCGATAGTGACCGACCAATCCTACCTCTGGTAGTTTCCCTAACCATGGTTATCAGTTCCTCAGTGGTCCTTTATTCATTCTTTTCAGGATCCCCCACGGGATCCTCCTCAGCAACAATCCCTTTTAGGACAACATCCTCAACCGCTACATCCTCAATATGAACATCATCCGGTCCTGCGTTAGGACGCTCTATCGGATCCATAATCTGATCTCCAATAAGTAATAAAACATCATCGCGTTGTTGCTCTTCAACCTCAGGGTTCGGAGTCCCAATACCATTAATGATAACGAACTACGCTTCTATCACGATATTTATAAGGGTTCCCATAAGGGTTTTAACTGTCAGTACTACGTTAGGTAGTCCGACTATGAACTTGGCAAGAGTCCTTATTATCTCAGTGAACTTATTATTTAACGTCACATCATCTCTGAGGTTTATAACGCTTAGCACTGATACCATTTCTGTAACACCCCCAAATCCGGGGTCGGGGATTCGGGTTGTCACGAGTTCCATTTCCCTTATCAATACTTAATCTTAACAGTCAACCAACTACTGCGTACTGTGACCCCACAATATACACACACACCACAAGTTATAGTCTTAGAGATGAATATCCAAAAATAACACAAGTCATCTTATTCCACAATTATAAACCATTTCACCATAAAAAGGGTTTCTGAATAATTTACGTATTCTTTGCCATTATTACAATTCATAAATATACATAAGTCTGGGACATCAAAAGTTGAAAGCCTAGCCTATTGGTAGATCCTACCTCGGCTATAACGGCATCAACGCCTACAGGAAACTGCGGAACGTTTCCTAACCGCTTGCGAATCGGGAGCTTGGTCCTGTTCATCTTTTCTATCTGTTGTTGTGTGATGAAAGAAGAAAGCAAGGGTGAGCAACAAGCCCACCGAAATAATATGTATAATAATTAACAATATATGAGCATTCTCATAGTACTCATGAAAGTCTTGGTCAAGAAATGAACCAAGTTTGATATCTTAACGCGACCAAATCGCAAAATATTCAGTATATATGTATATATATATATATACTTTTCAAAATCTTGGAAGTCCTCTTCCATGCATAATATACACAGAGTTCCAGTTTATAACTGTATAAAAATATCGTTGCAAGGTGATCTCATATATCTAACCTTGTCTCAACGTTTTTGTGAAAATCTTTGTCATGCATAAGATAATCATTAACCAGATATAAGTTAAAAAGATGAAGTTACAAGATACTCCAATATACTTATATCTTTTCTGAATACTACTTGAACTACCACCGTTCAAGTTATAATTAGTTTCAAAAGTTCATCATATAGATGAGACTACAAGAAAAGATTTGAATAGATTCAATCTTTGAATATCATTATAAATAATGAAGTTACGAGATACTTCATTAAGTCCCGATATATATATACACCTATATATATACATTTCATACACTCCTTGAAAACCTCTGTTATGAAAATTATAAACAGAGTTGCAATATCCAATGAATTTGGAAAGGAGAAAACCTTTGCATAAACCTGATATCTTGCTGATCAGGCAAAGATACCAATAAGTAACCTTTTCTACTAGTAGATGGATGAATTCCCCACTGATCATCACCCTGGCCGCAATAGGACCTTATGCTGGACTGCCAATCAGCCACTTACGCATATGATGGACTCCCACTGAGCCACTTACACTTTCATGGACGCCCACTGAGCCCATGTTGCTTATGCCGACTCAATAGATGGACTTACTTCCCGAACCTTGGGTAAGTAATCAATTCATTTTATCAAAACAGCAACCTCGTTGCGAATATAAAATACACCACAGAGCCGGATCCCTCAGGTTTTGAGCGAGTATTTAAATCCCCTTTAAAAGAAAGATCTTAAATATAAAAATGAGTTTTGGGATCCGCTCTAACTTTTAAAAATCATTTTGAAGACTCGAAAACACTTTAAAGAGTGTTTGGAGTAATGTTGATTTAATAAAGTAAATCAGTCCCGATATATTAGAAAATATCTGAATATTATTATTTAAATAATATTCCCATAAGGATAATCTTTATAAAAATAATTGAAGTAGAAGTTTTAAAACTCATAATTGAAATGAATAATAAATCACCAAAGACATACTTATACGCAAGTACGATCTTTATTTGAATAATCGAAAATAAGTTTGATTATCGAAACATTATTCTTTAAAAAAATAAAGAATATTATTTAATAATTAAGCGGAGTCATAAGTCCTCGAATGAAAATTCAAGATAATATTCATTAAATAAAATCAACCGAGTCATAAGTCCTTGAATGAATATTCAAAATAATATTCATTAAATAAAATAAACCGAGTCATAATTCCTTGAATGAATATTCAAAATAATATTCATTAAATAGAATAAACGGAGTCATAAGTCCTCGAATGAATATTCAAAATAATATTCATTAAATAAAATAAACGGAGTCATAAGTCCTCGAATGAATATTCAAATAATATTCATTATTTAAAATAAAGTTATCGAATAAACCTTATTCGATTAATAGTTTTGAAAACTATATCAATATATATATATAAATATATATATATAATATACTCGGGAACATCGACTCCCGGTTTTAGAAAATGTTCACCTTTGGGTCCCCTATACTAAGGGTATACGCAACTACTGCTTATCTCTAGCATAGGTATTATGCAACTTATAAGCAATTGAATCAACAGATATATATCAAGATTACGAAACAGACATGCATATATACCATATCAGCATGCTCCAATATATCGCAAAATTTGCTAATAACAATCATGCACTTATCACAAGATAATGCATATACATATATTTACATCACAACAACAGTATAACGGGTAGAAAACTTGCCTGAGTGCTCCCGGATAGACTTAAGCTTAGAGTGGGTCCGATAACCTATGAACAACAACATAAGTCGGAATTAAACCCCGGTCGCTTAAGAAACTAGACTTTAACCAATTGAACCCTAACGTTCGCTTTTGCGCTTAACGATTGACTTAAGTCGCTCGAGTACCCTCGGCTCCACCATTTTTAATAAATTAACCATTAAGAATTTTAAAGCGATTCTTTCGCGATTACCTTACCAACTGCCTAATACACTTAACATAATTGTTTCATACCCCAATTAGTCATTTAAAGTCCTTAACCAAGGTTTCAAAGTAAGGCGAGGGGTAATGGTTCGGTCGTGAAACACCGTTACTTAAAACGGTCGTTTCTCCTAAGCAGTACATCGGATTCAAGCGAACCACATATCAAAACGAAGCTTACGACATAATCTAACTAAACATGGAAAAGTCACAGATTAAATAGTTAGCTCTCAGTCCCGAACACTAAGAACAAGCAGTTGTATGAAATTGGGCATTACGACGACTATGTTTACGCGATTACCAAGTTTTAAACCACTCCAAACAACCACCATTCAACTCACAACCAACAATACAACCAACCCTCATCCAAACCTTACTACATAAGTCCCCAAACCTCAAGATTTTCCAATTTATAAAACCAATCAAAGACCCAATATTCAAAACCAATACAAATCCATCAAAACTACTTATAATCAAAGATCAAGCCTTAATACTAACAATGCTTCAATAAAACTTAATGGAATCATAAAATCAAAGCTAGGGTTTGAAGTTGATACCTTCCTTGGTAGGTGTTAAGTTGCTAGGAAGCCTTAGGGAGCCTTAATCTAACCTCCTACAAGCTTGATCTTTCCAAAGAAATCAAGAACACAAAGTTAGGTTGTGAAGTTTCTAAAAGTCAGATTGAAAGAACTGTCAAAACGAGGGTCTTACCATTCTTATTTGGATGAGACTTGTGAACAAGAGTTGTAGGCCATCTCAATACCTTTCCAAAGAGCTATAGAACAAACAATTTGAGTGAGTATTGAAGGAGATATGGTAGTTTGAAGTTGCTACTCTGGTTTTGGCCGAGAGCTTCTCTTGAATAATGAAAGTCAACTTGTGTGTTTTTGTTTTATGAATTGTTTTGGCTTGGTTGATCCACTTTTGTTTTGATTTATTACCTTTTAACCATGGTGAATTTTCTGTGGTTTATAATCAATCAACCTTCCTTCCTTTTTGGTCATGCTTATGTCACTTTCCTATGTCATCTTCCCACACTTGTCCTCTTCTTGTTGGTTTGATGACATCATCATCACTAACCTCTTTGATTAGCTCCTAATTACTTGGCTAATGACCGCTGATCTGTTATACGGTTCGCTTAACTTTCGTTCTCGTTTATTGTTTGAGGGATCATACCCGGGATCTTATTACTTGGGTTCCCCTAAACCTTTCTCAATATTTTATATTCCTTTTATGATCCTCTCTTATAATCCTTGAATTAAATCCTTTTAATCATGTTACCTTATACTCAATTCTTTCGGTATCTGATGGATTTTCGGGAAAAATCAAAGTGTTCGAATTTGGATTCTGACGATCTTTACATACACTTATTTACTTTATGGAATACTAATACGATCTTAGAATTTCCATAATAGTACTCCTATATAGCGTGGTCTGATAATTTTTCCTTAATCAACATCATCAGCAAAAGTTACTATTCATCCGTGTTTCAAAAATTCCAAAAATTGGGGTTATTACAGTCTCCCCTCCTTAAAAGGATTCCGTCCCGGAATCAGATAAAAATGAATAGGGATACTTTCTTAGCATTGCACTTTCTAACTCTCAAGTCAATTTTCCCACATTGTGGTTTTACCATCAAACTCTGACTAGTTTGATAACCCTTCTCTTAAGCACTCGTTCCTTTTTAATCTATACCCTTCCTGGTTGCTCCATATAGGTTACGTCTGGTTGCATGTCTATATTTATCTGGCATCCGAATTACACTTCCTTAACATTGATACGTGGAACATGTTATGAACTTGCTACATGTTCGGGGGTAGGGCTAGCTCATATGATAACTTCCCAATATGTCTTAATACCTCAAAGGGTCCAAAAATTTTGTGGGCTTAGCTTTCCTTCCTTTCTGGACCTCATCCATCCTTTCCAAGGGGATACCTATAATCATCACTAGGTCCCCTACTTCCCACTCTTTGTCCTTTTGTGTCAAATCAACATACTTCTTATGTCCATCTTGGACTACTACCAGCCGTCCTCTGATTAGATTTATTATATCCTTGGTCCTTTGGACTACTGCATGTCCGAGCATCTTGCGCTCTACAATTTCATCCTAACATAAGGGAGATCGACATTGTCTTCCCTCAAGGATCTCATAAGGCGACATCTCAATACTGACATATCATCTATCGTTGTAAGAAAACTCAATCCGTGTTAAGTGATCGTTCCAAATTCTTTCAAGTTTATTGCACAGACCCTCATCATAACTTCTAGCATTATAGCTTTTGCTTCTCAATACCCATTCTTTTCCAGTTCGTAGTCATTACTATCTTCCGTACATAATACTATACTGGTTACACTTTTGCTCGTTAGCATTCTATAACCTTTTAATAATTGCGTCAACCTTAGTATTACGAACGCATTAGATTCGGAATACCACCGCCCTGATACTACTCTTTCCTAGCTGCTTCTATCTTTGAAAGCTTGATCCACCGTATAGAAGTAAAAGAATTTATTGAGAGATCACTATGATCATGAACACTTGTTATATCACATAGTTAGTACAGAAGGTGGCCAGCCTTTAGTACTTGACAAGCAATTAAACAATAGATGGTATCCTACTAGGCTTCTATCACACAGATAGATAGTCATTCGGCAATACCTCCCCTTCTGGAAGGGTTGTTCGTCTCAGCTTACATGAAATGAAAAGAAGAAAAAAAAAGAATGAACTGAAGAGAATTGTATATATATAAAAAAAATACTGCCATAAAATATCTGGCTTTAAATCTACCTCTGAACTATAGAGGTTTGTCATAGGAGAACAAATCATATACGTATATATATCAATATCCAGTATTATCGCATCGCATTTCACATGCTTAAATATTTGCTATTCCGTCCATCATTCTATAGACCCATGCTCTTTCTCAATATTTTATATTCCTTTTATGATCCTCTCTTATAATCCTTGAATTAAATCCTTTTAATCATGTTACCTTATACTCAATTCTTTCGGTATCTGATGGATTTTCGGGAAAAATCAAAGTGTTTGAATTTGGATTCTGACGATCTTTACATACACTTATTTACTTTATGGAATACTAATACGATCTTAGAATTTCCATAATAGTACTCCTATATAGCGTGGTCTGATAATTTTTCCTTAATCAGCATCATCAGCAAAAGTTACTATTCATCCGTGTTTCAAAAATTCTAAAAATTGGGGTTATTACAGTAGTGCTCATCACAGTGCTTTGAAAATGCCCATGATGGCATACCTGATCTTGAACTGGAACCTACTTCTCCCCCTATGTCCATTGCTTCATCTTCACTATCCCCACTTTCATCACCAAAAAAATCAGCTGAGCCACCAGTCTCATAATCCATATAACCAGCTATAGAGGGCAAAGCTGTGATGACATCTGTTACAACCGGCATTTTCGTGTAATATTAATTATAAATTTGGTGTAATTTTAAAGCCGAATGCCAATATATTCAACTATTGTATGTTTGTGTGAATGAGAATTTCTGCGTCTTAAATTTTCGTTATGTGGTATATGATTTTTTTCGAAGCAAAAGTTTATTTATTTCTTTTATTTTTGATTTATAAGGAATATTTTAAACCTTGAATAAATATCTTTTTAAAAGTTATTTTGTTCACAAAATTCAAAAATGGTTTTATAAAATTTCTAAAAATCCAAGTTATTTTATGGTATAAATTTTATAATTTTTGAACTTGTATTTTATTTTATAAAAATAAATCTTTATAAATGTTAGTTTTCATAATTAGAAAATTACATGGTTGTCCTTGCATGCAAATCCTTCTCTATTCAATTCAAAGGGCTAAAGAGACAATTCCAACCCCACTAACTCTTATTTTTCTAGCCAAATTCCTTCTTTACCCTTGCATGCAAAAAGAACCAAGTATAAGTGGAGGGATAGTCTTGTCAATTCTCATTCCCACTCACATTTTCCAAATTAAAAACCATAAAGCAAGCAATTGATATGATCATCCACTCCACTCACCATCACACTTTCTCCTCCCACCCTCCTCACTCCCTCACTCTCGGCCCTCCCCCTCCTTCTCTCGGTTTTTCAGCCGAAACCAACCCCTCCCCATTTTTCTTCATTCCTCCACCAAGTTTACACCTTCTACACAAGTAAATGTTACTTCCCATACCATGATCACATATATTCCAAGGAGTTTTGAGTAAAAAGTTTAAGTTTTAAAGTTGCATGTTAAGGTTTTAGTTGAAACTCAAAGTACAACCTTGATTTTTGTGGATTTAAGGTTGTTTTGAGAGGACTACAAGGAATGGTGAAGTGCCAAGTCTTGAGAAAGAAACTCTTGATGTTAAATGGCCATTCCCTTCCATTTCATTCGGCCATGACCTTAAGGGAGCCGAATGAATGGTCCTAGAGATCATTCTTGTTGCTTGGTTCAATTTTTGTATATTTATGTGATAATGGCATGAAACTTGTAGTGAAAATTTGATAAAACTCTTTGCATGCTAAGTGATCATCTAGGTATAACTTATGCTAGGCTTGCATGTCAATCTTATGATAGAATATATTTAGAAAATATGTTGTTTTGGTTTGCAAAACTCGAAGTTATGCATGCATGTGAATTTCTCTTAAAATGTTAGAAGATTTTGATCATTAGGAAGGATTTTATTAGTAAGCTTTAATTTCAGTAGGAATAAGGAGTTAATATTGATTAATGCTTCTTGATGCATGGTAATAATTCGTGTATATCTTTTATAAAAATGCATAACTTGTTGTTTCAAAAACTTGATGATTTGTGAGTTGTGAAATGTGGTTTCTTTTGTTTTTCCATGATTGCACCTTAGGTAAGGATGATCTCCACCAAGATTATTTTGAGTATAAGGGAGTTATTTCAGTAGATCACCATGTTTAAGTCTTGGTTTGGGTATTGGGTTGTTGGTGGTTGAGTTTGTCAAGTAAAAACCTTGGAGAAAGGAGAGTTATAGTTTCTGCAGAAAATCAGTTTAGTACCCTGAGGTTTAGAGTGAGTTTTGACCATGTCATTGATGTGCACTTTGAGGCCCAAGCCACCAGAAGTTAGTATTGGGAGTATATAAAAGGTTTTAGGTGTTGGTTGGAGGTTTGCATGTCATTTGGTTAGGTGCACAAGTAGAATAACAAAATCTGTCCAGCAGGGGACAGTTTTGTTGCAACTTAGAAATAGGGAGATTTGACCATGTCATGGGTAGGCCCTCATTAGGCCCTATTGGGCCTTAGTTAGAGGGAGTGTCAGAGAAGTTTTTCCAACCATAGATCATAGGATATGAGTTAGAACCATGTGTCACAAGTTAAATCAAGTCAGGGCATTTTCTGCCCAGAAAAACAGGGGAACCATGGACTTTGAGCTTAGGCCCAAGAAGGCCCAAGCCAGGCCCTTGAGCCACATTAAGTTTGGGAGATGCCCTTAGGTCAGGAGGGTCTTGTGTAAAAGTTTTGAAGGAAAAATTGTAGTTTAAGAGTGTCTAATACACTCAAGAAACCGTAGATATCATTCTGAAATTTGCACCAGTGAGCACTTTCACTTATCACATAGTTTTAGAACACTTAGGAGTGAGATTTAGGTTGACCACCATAGTTGTAAGATAGTATAAGGTCAGTAGAGCAAAAGGCCCAAGTGAGGGTCAATAGGTCTTGGATAGTTTAGTAAAGGCACATCGAGTTAGGAAGCCAAAAATTAGAAGACTTTGTCTAGTTTAGCGACCAAGTGACTTAGGTTGTGAGTCGAGATCATCCAAGCCAAGTATTGCATTATGGTGTATATGATGTTATTTGGTATTAATATATGATATGTGATTATGTGGCTATGTGTGTGCAATTATAATTTAAAGGTGAATATAAATTAAGTGCATATAGGCCTAAGTGCCATCCGTGTTTAAATTCGGGTTGTAAATAGGTTAAGTTGGTGAGGATATATTATAATGAGGATTATTATTATTTATGTAGGATCTCGAGACGAGGGAAAACTCGCCATAAAGGTCGAGTGAAGCTTCTAGTTGCTCCTACCAGTCAGACCAGACCAGCATTTCTCAAGGCAAGTGATTCAACCTGTCTTTCGTATTCACTGTAAATAGTTCATTTATATCGATGCAACTATCCTGAGTCATTTTGATATATATATTTAAGTCAAGCGTATCTTATGTTTATCCTTGAAATGCCATGAACCCTTGAGTACGTATTGCAAGTAGTTCAAAAGTCTTATCATGATAGTAATTTAAAGTAATTTAAATGCCATGATAAAAGAAAGGGTAGTTACAACTCTTAGTTGATTCTCTTCATTAACATGCTAATGATTCCTAAGTATTGATATCTCATCCTGATACTTGAATCCCTATAGAACCTTACCTAGAACCCTGAAAGCCAGATATTTATCAAAGTGATTCCTCATTAATTACCCATCTTTCTTATCTTAAAACTTGACAATTTTGATAAATCATGAGCTAAAGATCATTTCTTTATACCTTAACACCCTTAGTATTCATGAAACTTACCTTCTAGATGATCCAGCACTTGAACCTTGATGAGAAACCATTGCTTTAAGCCCAGTTTGGCATTACCCTTCATAATATCCAATAGCCTCGCTAAATTCCCTTGTCCAAACTTTGATATATGAAAACCATTCAGTTACCCTAATAGAGTATAGTTTTGTGGATCATGGCCCTGAAATTTATTACCATATTTCCCGTGTTTCGAGTAGATCTATAATTCCTTGATAAAATATTTCTGTTAAAAGAGATTTTGTTATATTTCGGCATCAATTTTTGAAATAAATAAAACGTGGGTTTTCAGTCCCAAAGGGGGATAAACGTTTTCTTGAATAGTGGATCTGGACTGAGACGCGAGTCCTTTCCACACTTATATTAGGCTTAAAAGTTGCCTAGGGATTCCCATTAATGTTCTAGAACCCAGCGAGGTTCGGGATTACTTCACGGCTGATCACCGGCTGTAATCCGTAGCGTCATAAAATGATTTTTATTAAAAGTATGATTTTGAAGTTGTTTTGATACAAACAAAATGATGCCACCTCCCAAAAGTTTTATCTCTCGATATCATTGGTTATGTCCTCTCATTGACATTCTTTAATGTATATCTCGACTTATGTTTTGTATCGTATTGATTAGCACTTGTTGAGCTTTTGGCTCACTCCTTGCTTTGCCCTGATATTACAGCTAGCAGCTATGGTTAGATTCAAGCAGACCGCCCGTAAGACCTATGATGTTGATGCTTATGTTCGAGCTCAGGTAGAATAAGAGATAGTAGTTTTGTGTGAGGACTCGATATTTAAAATCAGTTGTAATAGATGGTAGTGTTGGGCTGTTCCAAACCCTAAACTGTAAGATCTTGGATTTGGTTATGTTTATTTATTTTTTTAAATGGTGTAATAGTTACACTTACTTTGCTGTTTAAGTTGGGGGTGTGACAGGTTTTGGTATCAGAGCTACGGTTTAGAGTCCCTGGACAGCCCAAATAGGTTATAGGTGTTGTAAATATGTTGTGCACTTGATGATTACCTAAACAAAACATCTAAGTAGATTTTACTTAGTGAAATAATGTAGCACTCGACGGATAAGAATTATAGTCCCGACGGATAACTCAGTTTGAGTACCTACGGATGAGTAATTTATTATCCATCGAGTGAGTAGCTTATATAATGATGAGTTTGTAGCACAGTGTTGTATGCACCTTTGTATAGAATCTGTAGTAGCATATAAGTCATGTTGACTTTAACTAGATATGCAGAATAGGTTGATTAACTGTATATAAGCAATGTCTTGTAATTCTGTATAAGTGAAATGAAGTCAAGTGCCAAAATAGCTATCAACGGATGCTTAACAAAGCTTCGACGGATGATCAAATGACTTTCAACGGATGTTCAAAATAGCAGTCGACGGATGATCAAGTAAGTCATCGACGGATGATCTGAAAGTCGACGGATGATAATATCAAGATTCAAACATCAGTTGAACAGTGAAAGCTGACACACAGCCGTCGAGATTGGATACAAACACTGTGGAAGCCTATTAACTGGGTCATAGAGGACGAAAAGCAGCAAAGATCAAGACTGTTAGATTTTATATTTATTCAGTTCTTTTGACTTTGTAATCTTGGTAATATATATAAACCAAGAGAGTAGCAAATAAATAAAGTGACTAAGAAAACTAAGTTAGCTTAGAAACAAACACAGAGAAATCTTTGTAAGCACTATCATTAGCATTTCCTGTGTTCTTAGTTGTTCTATCTTGTAAAAGCAGCTATGAGCATTTCTGCACACAGAGTTCTCTCGATATATTAATATATATCTCTGGTGGAATTGTTTAAATCCACCAAAAAGTTTTTAAAGACTCTTGTTTTTAATTACTCTTGTTTTGATTCATTAAAGTTTATATTCCGCATTGTGCTAATCAAAACAGATATATCTATAATCGAGTTAAACATTTGTATTTCAAGAAAAAGATAAAGAATTCCATTCAACCCCCCTTCTGTAATTCTTGCTATATTGTTAAGGGACTAACAATTGGTATCAGAGCAAGCTCTTAATCTACAAAGAGTTTAAAGATCAAAACAATTCAGCAAGATGAACAAGAAAGATGTTGGAATCAAGATTCCTTTTCTGGATAAAGATAATTACCATCATTGGAAGGTAAAGATGCATCTTCATATGCTTTCTCAAGATGAGGCCTATGTGGACTGCATAAAAAGAGGCCCTCATGTTCCAATGAGAGCTGCAACAGGAAATGAACCATCAGTTCGAAAGCCAAGGCATGAATGGTCTGATTGTGACGCCCTCCAAACCCGGGGTCTAGATTTGGGGGTCACTCGCCAATAAACTAAAATAAAATAATCACAGTGGAATAATATAATAAATACGACCCCTTTACCTGCACTGGATCGATCACAGGTTATAGTATGGAACAGGCACTACTACGAATCAAGTGTTATTACAAACCATAGTCTAATTAGTTTTACAACTTATTCAAATTTTATTACAAACCTCTAGACTAATTAAGTATCCCAAACTGTCTACCTGGAAACACACCAACTATTTACAAGCACAAAACCTCTGGTCAGACCTGGACCTTAAGCTTGCTCTGGCCTAGCTGAAAGAATCAAGATATGAAACAAGTATGAGCGAACGAAATGCTCAGCAAGTAATGAATAGCTTATGATTTGGAATAACAACAGTATATCTGATGAACAAAACCAACTAAACTAACTGAACAGCATCAAAACTGAAAAAAATTTGATAATAAACAACATTTGCAATATATTATGTTTTGGGACTGGAATCCTCGAACGACGGTGTGTTGCCGCCGGTGATCAGCCGCGGAGCAACACCGGTATGCCGAAGCATATCCAACTAAACAAAAGGTACCCAAGGCACATATTGGCCTAGCAAGGTGTTATATCCTGTATAACACATAGCTCATACTGGACCGCCGCCACGGCCTCTTACGCAACCATCCAACCCATAAAAACAATTTTCCGCCAAAGGAGTCGAATCAAATGACATCCTTAACCACATAACTCCCCATTTCTCATGGTCCGGAGTTTTCTCAACAACCAATGGTGAAATAACCAGAACAATTAGTTATTCGCTAATCTCAATTTAAAGCTTTGCTGTATAGAGTAATTCATAGCGAAACATAAAACGTTTAACTATTCTGAACTTAGAATAGTATGGATATTGAAAGAATAAAGTTCAGAGTCAATATCAATTGAATGATAAATAAAGATATAGGTACTTGTATAATATGATTAGAAATGAACGTCACTTGAATGATAAGTGAAGTTAGGGTACTTGCCTGGTATGCTCAATAACCTCTTACTTTAACTCTGCTTCTAACTGCTGGCTACTATCTTCGTCTAACACTTGACTGCACTTCTAGCTACTCGATTCTATAAACAAAAGGATTATCTTAAGTGACAGAACTAAACTCAATCGACGTAATTCTACGTCTTGACATCTACCCGACCGTTTATAACTAAGCATGGCATAATAAACTGTAAACAGATAGCATACTTATCACATAACACATAATCATGACCTTTGTTTAACACATAATCACCTATTTCATGTAACACATACGTAAGATCATTACAAGACACGCCTCAGTGCGTTAAGAATGAAAATCAGGTCAATATTAGCATTTATCGATCAAATACCGACTCAAGCGGGTACATAAATCAAATGACATTGCAATACAATAGAAATTAGATCTCAAAAGTATTTTTATTGAAAGCGCAATATTTTTCTGAGTCTGTACGCGTTCGTTTCGTATTAAACGGACAAACGGTTGATCTATTATGAATTTTTGAACATTTTTCGGAATAAAACGGGTCTCCGAATTATTTAATAATTAAATAATATGCCTCGAACACTCGAAAATAATTTTATAAAAATTATCGAGCTTAGAAAATAATTTAAAATAATGTTTTAAAGCTCGAAACTATTTTTCGGAATTTTTAAATCAATTTTAAATAATTAAATCTAATTATTAAATCAATTAAAATCAATTCATAATTAATTAAATTAATTAGTCAATTAATTATAAATTAATCGATTAATTAAAATAATTAAAAACTAATTAAAATTAATTAATAAAATAATTTCGATTTATTTTTGAATAAATAAATAATTAAAATAATTCTCTGGATTTTTAAAATAATTTTCGAAATTAAATATAGATTTTTATGATTAAAACAGAATTTTAAAATAATTTTTAAAATAAAATAATTCAGAAACAACTTCTGATTTTTGATTTAGGGAAAATATGGATTAAAGCCGGGTTATATCCCGGGTTGAAACTGACCCGACCGGGTCGTTGAAGAACAGGCCGGCCGGTGCAGATTCCGGCGGCCGGGAACGAACTCCGACGAACTAATTCACAGCCATAAACAGATGGTTTGATGCGAATTCTGTTACCCACCAATTCCAACTCGTCATAACAACAATAATACGGCTTAATCGATCACAGGCACCCCCTGAAACCCTGTTCCCGGCGACCATCGCCATTAACGCCGGCGAGGTGCTTGAAAATCCGGCCACTCGATTCGGGGTTCCAACACAGAAACTATATATGAATCAACTTAAAACTTCACGATCTACACTCCTGTAACCTCCAAATCTCCCCAGAATCAACCAAATTAAAATCCCCAAATTTCGATATAAACCCTAATTAACGGAATTTATATTTCACCTATTGTTCGAATGATTTAATGGCATAAACAGAAAGAGAATAGAAATCTGAACGTTTTGGTTACTCATACTTCAAATTCTGTAATCTGCATCACCTTCAAATTTGACCTTGATTTTCAGAATTCTTCAAGAACACCAAGAACACATATTCAAAGAGTTTTCAGAAAATCAAACCTTAATTTCTATATGATATTGAACTCAGTTTTTGACGTATAATATACCAAATTGACCAGAAAAACATGCTCTACAACATGGAAGCATCAAATCACATCAACAACATCAAGAACAAAAATTCATCATTTAATTATCAAATAATTCGAATATAAATAATTAAATAAGAAAATTACTGTGATTTCTGGGCAGAAACTGATGATTGATTCAGAAAGAAGATTTCGAGAGCTTCGTTTTGATATGCTGCACGCCCGAATCGGAGTTCGATAACGCCTTCGTTCGTGTGTTTGATTCTCGGAAACGTATCGGTTTCTCGGGTTTTTCTCTATTTTTACGGTATTTTAACTGGTTACAAATGAATAAACGAAATAAACGAAATAAGAAATAGGTTATTTATAGTTATGGAATATTGGATCGTTTTGGATCGTTTTGGATCGTTAAATTAGTTGCTTAGCCGCTAAGTAACTGTAAAAACGATACAATTCAATACCAGAATTGGATAATTATCAAAACCGGGCTTTTTATAAAACACCATATACGAACATAACGTAAAAATATCCCTTCTTTCGAGATTACGGGTTTTTATTTATTACCGAAATAACTATCGTATCGAAAATATTGCGCTGGGCCGCGCACGGGTCAAACCGTAATCCGGATCGAAAAAGTCAAAACACGGAAAATGTCCGGAATTACCAGATTAGGTTAGGAAGGAGTTTTCGGAAAAGTTTCGGGTTGTAAAAACGCAAAACGGTTGAAGTTGGAAGATTCCCGGCTTTATAAAATAATTTTATAATTATTCTGAAAATAATTAATAATTCATAAATCATTATAAAATCATATAACACTCCAAAAATTACCAGAAAAATACCACAATTATCTATATTTTATTCTGGACATATAAAAATTCAAATATTCAAATAATGTCACATATAACATTCAGATATCTATTCTACTTTTCAGATAATTCACCAAAAATTCACATAAAATCACATAAACAATTCCGAATAATAATAATAATATTTGAAAATATATGGGATATTACAATCTACCCCCCTTAACAGGATTCTGTCCTCAGAATCAGCCTAGGAAAATAAATAAGGGTACTTGGATCGCATTTCGCTTTCCAATTCCCAAGTCGACTCTTCAACCTTGGGATTCCTCCACAAGACTCGCACTAAAGATACAGACTTATTCCTAAGTACTCTTTCTTTCCTATCTAAAATTTGCACTGGTTGCTCTACAAAAGACAAATCTGGCTGGATCTCTATTGGCTCGTATTCTATCACATGATTCAAATCAGGCAAATAACGCTTCAACATTGACACGTGGAACACGTTGTGAATATGCTGCATGTGAGGTGGTAACGCTAATTCGTAAGCAACCTTTCCCACACGCTTCAAAATCTCAAAAGGGCCAACATAACGCGGACTCAGCTTTCCTTTCTTTCCAAATCTTGATAAACCTTTCCAAGGAGAAACTTTTAATAACACTGCCTCTCCAACTTCAAATTCCATATCTTTTCTGGTAGGATCAGCATATTTGCGTTGACGATCTTGAGCTGCTGTTAATCTTTTCCGAATGAGTTCTATTTTCTCCTTCGTCTGTTGGATCAATTCTGGACCCAAAATCTTTCTTTCACCAACTTCTTCCCAACATATTGGAGATCTGCATCTTCTACCGTATAAAGCTTCGTAAGGCGGCATTCCAATACTGGCATGATAACTGTTATTGTAGGAGAATTCAACTAATGGCAAATGCTCGTCCCAACTCCCTTCAAAATCTAGTGTACATACCCTTAGCATATCTTCAATAGTCTGAATCGTTCTTTCACTTTGACCGTCTGTCTGCGGATGATACGCGGTACTCATGTTCAGCTTCGTTCCGAGACAATCTTGAAAACTTCTCCAAAATCTTGAATTAAATCGAGGATCTCTGTCTGAAACTATGGATACTGGAACTCCGTGTCTTGTCACAATTTCTTTAAGATATAACCGTACCAATTTATCCATTGAGAATCTCTCATTGATAGGAAGAAAATGCGCTGACTTCGTCAATCTGTCAATAATAACCCAAATAGCATCATGATTCGCCCTGGTCTTCGGTAATCCGACTACAAAATCCATCGCTATATGCTCCCACTTCCATTCTGGAATGTCCAATGGTTGTATTAATCCACTGGGCCTTTGATGTTCTGCTTTAACTCGCTGGCAAGTGTAACACTTACTTACCCATTCTGCAATTTCCTTCTTCATGCTTGGCCACCAAAAGTTTTCTCTTAAGTCTCTATACATCTTCGTACTCCCGGGATGAATTGAGTATCTAGAGTTATGAGCGTCTCGAAGAATTTCATCTTTCAGCTCGGCTACATTGGGTATCCATATTCTGGAAGAAAATCTTAATATCCCTTTATCATCCTTTTGACTCCCTATTTCTTCTCCTGTCAAACTGTCTCGTTCATGGCTCATAACTTCCTCCTGACATCTTTTAATCTTCTCTAATAATTCTGGTTGAAAAGACATTGCACACAACACCTCTGTAGACATACTTGGAATACTAACCTCTATTTCAAGCTTCTCAAATTCCCTGATTAATTCCTTGGATGAAGTTATCATGTTCAACCTTTCTTTTCTGCTCAGCGCGTCGGCCACCACATTTGCTTTGCATGGATGATAGTTAATAGTACAATCATAGTCCTTGATTAGTTCTAGCCATCTCCTCTGCCTCATGTTCAATTCCTTCTGGGTAAAGATATACTTCAAACTCTTGTGGTCCGTGTAGATCTCGCACTTTTCCCCATAAAGATAATGCCTCCAAATCTTCAATGCAAATACTATAGCTGCCAATTCCAGATCATGCGTTAGATACTTTTCTTCGTGTGGTTTCAACTGTCTTGAAGCGTAGGCTATCACATTGTCATGCTGCATCAAAACACATCCCAATCCTTTGTACGACGCATCACTGTAAATCACAAAATTTCCTTGATCATCTGGCAAAACTAACACTGGAGAAGATACTAATCTATTCTTTAATTCCTGGAAACTTTCTTCGCACTTCTCATCCCATTCAAATTTCTGGTTCTTCCTGGTGAGCTTTGTCAATGGCGTAGCTATCTTCGCAAAATCTTGCACGAATCTTCTATAGTAACCTGCCAATCCCATGAAACTTCTTACTTCCGTTGGTGTTTTTGGCCTCTCCCAGTTGATTATGGCTTCAATCTTTGCTGGATCCACTTCCACTCCTTTATTACTAATCACATGCCCAAGAAATCGTACTTCTTTTAACCAAAATTCACACTTGGAAAACTTTGCATACAATTTCTCTTGTCGCAGTATCTCCAAAACTATCTCCAAATGTTCTGCATGCTCCTCTTCTGTTTTAGAATAGATCAAGATGTCGTCTATGAACACGATCACGAATTTATCCAAATACTTTTTAAATTCTCGATTCATCAGATCCATGAAAGCTGCTGGTGCGTTGGTTAATCCAAATGCCATTACTAGAAACTCATAATGCCCATATCTGGTTCTAAATGCGGTCTTCGGAATGTCTTCAGGCTTGATCTTTAGTTGATGATATCCGGATCTTAAATCAATCTTAGAAAACCATACAGCGCCTCGCAATTGGTCAAACAAATCATCGATCCTTGGTAATGGATACTTGTTCTTAATGGTTAGCTTATTCAGTTCTCGATAGTCGATACATAGTCGCATACTCCCGTCCTTCTTCTTGACAAACAGTACTGGTGCGCCCCATGGGGATACACTGGGTCTTATAACTCCTTTTTCCAAAAGATCTTGCAGCTGAGATGCCAATTCTTTCATTTCCACTGGTGCCATCCGGTACGGGGCTTTAGAAATTGGTTCTGTTCCGGGTGCTAGATCAATCGCAAATTCAATTTCTCTGTCGGGAGGTAATCCTGGTAGATCGTCTGGAAAAACATCTGAAAATTCGTTGACAACTGGAATCGCTTCTAGTGCTGGAACTTCTTTACTGGTGTCTACCACATGGGCCAAATATGCTTCACAATTCTGACGCAATAACTTTTTCACTTGAGTGATCGCTAAGAACTTCTTCTCTTGCCTATTTCCTCGAAATATTATCTTCTTCTTACTATCCAAAGTTTGAAGTCTTAATTTCCTATTCTTACAATCAATCTGAGCATTATTTTCTGACAACCAATCCATTCCTAAAATAACATCAAATTCTCCCAACTTAAAAGGTATTAAGTCGGCATAGAAATGATGTCCTCCTATCTTAATATCGCACCTCGGGCACACTCGGTCGACGGAAACTTGATCCTTATTAGCTAACTCTATCATTAATGCTTGTTCTAACAACTTAACTTCGCAATGCAGTTTATCGACAAAACTTTGAGAAATAAATGATCTTGTAGCTCCAGAATCAAATAAAACTTTAGCATCTATGGAGTTGACTGGAAGCGTACCTGCCACCACGTCTGAACTCTGAACAGCATCCTTCATAGTCATATTGAATGTCCTAGCCTTTGGCTGGTCCTTTGTTGGTGGTCCTTCAATCCTTGGCACATTAGCAGTTGGTTCAATTGTCTGGCAGTCCCTGGCAATATGCCCCATCTTTCCACATTTAAAGCACACTGTCCCTGGTCTCTGAGCTGTAGTCTGACTTCGACACTCATTAGCATAGTGTCCCTTCTGATTGCACTTATAACACAACACATTAGCCTTACAAATCCCAAAATGCCTTCTACCACAAAATTTGCACTCTGATGCAGGTGGACGATTGGGTCTCTGCTGATTTGAATTCTGAAAACGGTTCCCATTTCCTGGCTGTGGTTTCTTAAATCCCACACTCTTATTATTCTGAAACTCTGGCCTTTTATTGAAACGGCCCTGGAAGTTACCTTGTTGCTGGCCTCCTCCCGAGGTTTCTATTTTCCTTTTCTTCCCATCCTTCCCTTTCTGATACAGATCACTCTTACTTTCAATCACCATCGCTTTCTGCACTACTGCCACATATGAAGTCAATTCAAACATGGCCACCCTATTCTGAATCCAAAATCTCAATCCCTGTTCAAACCTTCTTGCTTTCTTTTCATCCGTGTCAACCTGGTCTGGCATGAACCTCGCTAATTCAGTAAACTTAGCTTCGTACTCAACTACAGTAAGATCTCCCTGGGTCAAGTTCAAGAATTGGATCTCCATTTGATTCTTCATATACCTCGGAAAATACTTCTCTAGAAACAGCTCTGTGAATCTCTCCCAAGTTATAAACTCACCTCCTTCCAATGCTCGCGCGGATTCCCACCAATAGTTCGCCTCACCCTTCAGAAAGTAACTTGCAAACTTGGTCTTCTGCTCAGTTCCTGCTCCGACCAATTCAAAAGCCTTTTCCATTTCCTTAAGCCATGCATTGGCTTCCACAGGATCAGCACTTCCCTTGAACTCAGGTGGCTTCACTGCTTGAAACTGCTTAAAAGTCACTGCAGGTGGTGCTGCTGCTTGCTGCTGTTGTTGCTGTTGTTGCTGCTGCATAAGATGTAACATCTGCTGCTGCATCAGTCCCAACATCTGGATAATCGCTGGATCTGTACGGCTCTCGGTATTACCCTCTCCTGAATTATTCCTTCTCTTTGGTACAATTATTCTGGTAAGAAACAAGCAATATATATAATAATCTGTCAAGCATTGTGTCAAATATGTAGCAATTCCTTAGCATATTAAAGTTCGCAAACACTATCTCTTCTCAAAATATCATAAACTTGCTACCATATTAACACAAGCGACATGATTATCACATAATCCTGCTTATTATCTCAAGAATAATAACACAAAGAAAATTTACCCCGAATTATCCGAACTTTTAAAATCCTCTCTTGAAATCTTAACTAAACCAACAAAATAGCAGGGCAATGACACAAGGCCTAAAGCTAAACGCAAAACAGGAAACCTAAACACCTTAACTACAACCTAACCCAATAACCTAAATTTAATCCTATAAAAGCTAAACTACACGCACCTATCTTATGTGATCTTCCTATGACTCATCTATGCAATCCTATGCCTGTTTCAGTGACCATAACCTGTGGCTCTGATACCAACCTGTTACGCCCTCCAAACCCGGGGTCTAGATTTGGGGGTCACTCGCTAATAAACTAAAATAAAATAATCACAGCGGAATAATATAATAAATACGACCCCTTTACCTGCACTGGATCGATCACAGGTTATAGTATGGAACAGGCACTACTACGAATCAAGTGTTATTACAAACCATAGTCTAATTAGTTTTACAACTTATTCAAATTTTATTACAAACCTCTAGACTAATTAAGTATCCCAAACTGTCTACCTGGAAACACACCAACTATTTACAAGCACAAAACCTCTGGTCAGACCTGGACCTTAAGCTTGCTCTGGCCTAGCTGAAAGAATCAAGATATGAAACAAGTATGAGCGAACGAAATGCTCAGCAAGTAATGAATAGCTTATGATTTGGAATAACAACAGTATATCTGATGAACAAAACCAACTAAACTAACTGAACAGCATCAAAACTGAAAAAAATTTGATAATAAACAACATTTGCAATATATTATGTTTTGGGACAGGAATCCTCGAACGACGGTGTGTTGCCGCCGGTGATCAGCCGCGGAGCAACACCGGTATGCCGAAGCATATCCAACTAAACAAAAGGTACCCAAGGCACATATTGGCCTAGCAAGGTGTTATATCCTGTATAACACATAGCTCACACTGGACCGCCGCCACGGCCTCTTACGCAACCATCCAACCCATAAAAACAATTTTCCGCCAAAGGAGTCGAATCAAATGACATCCTTAACCACATAACTCCCCATTTCTCATGGTCCGGAGTTTTCTCAACAACCAATGGCGAAATAACCAGAACAATTAGTTATTCGCTAATCTCAATTTAAAGCTTTGCTGTATAGAGTAATTCATAGCGAAACATAAAACGTTTAACTATTCTGAACTTAGAATAGTATGGATATTGAAAGAATAAAGTTCAGAGTCAATATCAATTGAATGATAAATAAAGATATAGGTACTTGTATAATATGATTAGAAATGAACGTCACTTGAATGATAAGTGAAGTTAGGGTACTTGCCTGGTATGCTCAATAACCTCTTACTTTAACTCTGCTTCTAACTGCTGGCTACTATCTTCGTCTAACACTTGACTGCACTTCTAGCTACTCGATTCTATAAACAAAAGGATTATCTTAAGTGACAGAACTAAACTCAATCGACGTAATTCTACGTCTTGACATCTACCCGACCGTTTATAACTAAGCATGGCATAATAAACTGTAAACAGATAGCATACTTATCACATAACACATAATCATGACCTTTGTTTAACACATAATCACCTATTTCATGTAACACATACGTAAGATCATTACAAGACACGCCTCAGTGCGTTAAGAATGAAAATCAGGTCAATATTAGCATTTATCGATCAAATACCGACTCAAGCGGGTACATAAATCAAATGACATTGCAATACAATAGAAATTAGATCTCAAAAGTATTTTTATTGAAAGCGCAATATTTTTCTGAGTCTGTACGCGTTCGTTTCGTATTAAACGGACAAACGGTTGATCTATTATGAATTTTTGAACATTTTTCGGAATAAAACGGGTCTCCGAATTATTTAATAATTAAATAATATGCCTCGAACACTCGAAAATAATTTTATAAAAATTATCGAGCTTAGAAAATAATTTAAAATAATGTTTTAAAGCTCGAAACTATTTTTCGGAATTTTTAAATCAATTTTAAATAATTAAATCTAATTATTAAATCAATTAAAATCAATTCATAATTAATTAAATTAATTAGTCAATTAATTATAAATTAATCGATTAATTAAAATAATTAAAAACTAATTAAAATTAATTAATAAAATAATTTCGATTTATTTTTGAATAAATAAATAATTAAAATAATTCTCTGGATTTTTAAAATAATTTTCGAAATTAAATATAGATTTTTATGATTAAAACAGAATTTTAAAATAATTTTTAAAATAAAATAATTCAGAAACAACTTCTGATTTTTGATTTAGGGAAAATATGGATTAAAGCCGGGTTATATCCCGGGTTGAAACTGACCCGACCGGGTCGTTGAAGAACAGGCCGGCCGGTGCAGATTCCGGCGGCCGGGAACGAACTCCGACGAACTAATTCACAGCCATAAACAGATGGTTTGATGCGAATTCTGTTACCCACCAATTCCAACTCGTCATAACAACAATAATACGGCTTAATCGATCACAGGCACCCCCTGAAACCCTGTTCCCGGCGACCATCGCCATTAACGCCGGCGAGGTGCTTGAAAATCCGGCCACTCGATTCGGGGTTCCAACACAGAAACTATATATATGAATCAACTTAAAACTTCACGATCTACACTCCTGTAACCTCCAAATCTCCCCAGAATCAACCAAATTAAAATCCCCAAATTTCGATATAAACCCTAATTAACGGAATTTATATTTCACCTATTGTTCGAATGATTTAATGGCATAAACAGAAAGAGAATAGAAATCTGAACGTTTTGGTTACTCATACTTCAAATTCTGTAATCTGCATCACCTTCAAATTTGACCTTGATTTTCAGAATTCTTCAAGAACACCAAGAACACATATTCAAAGAATTTTCAGAAAATCAAACCTTAATTTCTATATGATATTGAACTCAGTTTTTGACGTATAATATACCAAATTGACCAGAAAAACATGCTCTACAACATGGAAGCATCAAATCACATCAACAACATCAAGAACAAAAATTCATCATTTAATTATCAAATAATTCGAATATAAATAATTAAATAAGAAAATTACTGTGATTTCTGGGCAGAAACTGATGATTGATTCAGAAAGAAGATTTCGAGAGCTTCGTTTTGATATGCTGCACGCCCGAATCGGAGTTCGATAACGCCTTCGTTCGTGTGTTTGATTCTCGGAAACGTATCGGTTTCTCGGGTTTTTCTCTATTTTTACGGTATTTTAACTGGTTACAAATGAATAAACGAAATAAACGAAATAAGAAATAGGTTATTTATATTTATGGAATATTGGATCGTTCTGGATCATTTTGGATCGTTAAATTAGTTGCTTAGCCGCTAAGTAACTGTAAAAACGATACAATTCAATACCAGAATTGGATAATTATCAAAACCGGGCTTTTTATAAAACACCATATACGAACATAACGTAAAAATATCCCGTCTTTCGAGATTACGGGTTTTTATTGATTACCAAAATAACTATCGTATCGAAAATATTGCGCCGGGCCGCGCACGGGTCAAACCGTAATCCGGATCGAAAAAGTCAAAACACGGAAAATGTCCGGAATTGCCAGATTAGGTTAGGAAGGAGTTTTCGGAAAAGTTTCGGGTTGTAAAAACGCAAAACGGTTGAAGTTGGAAGATTCCCGGCTTTATAAAATAATTTTATAATTATTCTGAAAATAATTAATAATTCATAAATCATTATAAAATCATATAACACTCCAAAAATTACCAGAAAAATACCACAATTATCTATATTTTATTCTGGACATATAAAAATTCAAATATTCAAATAATGTCACATATAACATTCAGATATCTATTCTACTTTTCAGATAATTCACCAAAAATTCACATAAAATCACATAAACAATTCCGAATAATAATAATAATATTTGAAAATATATGGGATATTACACTGATCCTGATCTTGAACAAGTCAGGAAAGATAAAAAGGCCATGAACATTCTGTTCAATGGTGTTGATGCAGATATGTTTGATAACATCATCAATTGCAAGACTGCCAAGGAAGTTTGGGACACAATACAGATAATCTGTGATGGTACTGAGCAAGTAAGAGAAAATAAAATGCAGCTCCTGATTCAGCAATATGAGCATTTTCACAATGAAGAAAGTGAGTCATTCACTGACATTTTTAGTAGATTCCAAAAGCTACTAAATGCTCTTAAATTGCATAGAAGAGTCTATCAGACTAAAGACTCCAATCTGAAATTTCTCAGATCTCTTCCAAAGGAATGGAAACCAATGACAGTCTCATTGAGAAACTCACAAGATTATAAGGAGTTTACTTTGGAGAGACTGTATGGCATTCTGAAGACCTATGAGCTTGAAATAGAGCAGGATGAAAGAATGGAGAGAGGAAAGAAGAAAGGAGGATCCATTGCACTAGTTGCTGAACTGGAAAAGGAGAAAGAAGTGAAGATGGAAGCTGTGGAATCAACTTCAAAGGCCTGTGAAAGCAAGGGTAAAGGGCTAGCTGTAGAAATTGAAGATTCTTTGAGTCAAGATGACATGGAGGACATTGATGAGCACCTAGCATTCCTTTCAAGAAGATTTGCCAAGCTCAAGTTCAAGAAGAACTTTGGAGCTGCCAAGCCAAATAGAAACATGGTGGATTAGTCAAAATTCAAGTGTTTCAAATGTGGCTTGGCAGGGCATTTTGCAAATGAGTGTAGAAAGTCAGATTCTAGTAAGAAGAGATTTGAGTCTGTGGATTATAAGCAAAAATACTTTGACCTACTCAAACAGAAGGAAAGGGCTTTTATTACACAAGAGAATGACTGGGCAGCTGATGGTTTGGATGAAGATGAGGAGATCAGCTATGTCAATCTAGCCCTTATGGCCAAGTCTGATGAAACAGAGGCAAGTTCCTCAAGCAATCAGGTAATTACTACAAACCTTGCACATTTATCTAAAGCTGAGTGTAATGATGCAGTAAATGATATGTCTACAGAATTATATCATTTGCGTGTTACACTTAAGTCCTTCACTAAAGAAAATGCTAAAATCAAAGAAAACAACTTGTTTTTGAGTGAGAGGAACAATGTGCTTGAGTCTCAGTTTGTTGAGTTTGAGAAACTAAAAATTGAGTGTAGAATTGCTAAGGAGGAATTAACTGAGTCCTTGAAAAAGGAAGAAATTTTAAAGAAGCAGCTCGATCGTGAACAGGAGGTGATTAAAGCATGGAAAACATCCAGAGATGTTCATGCTCAAATCACTAAGGTTCAAGGAATTGAGTCCTTTTGTGATGAAGCCTGGAAAAAGAATAAGAAGAAACTAGAACCTATTTTGGTAGATGGATTGCTGACAGATGTAGACTCGACGGATGATGAGGACTATCCGTCGGATAACAAAATGTGTTATCCGTCGAATGATAAAAATCCTCATCCGTCGGCTGTGAACAAACCCATTAGTAAAGCCAAATTAACCAAGCTAAATGAAAAGTATGGGTCTGTTTCCAAGAACTTTGTTTAGGGGAGTCAAGTCAAGCTAAGAAAGGGAAGAAGGCTAATGTTGGTCACATGACTGTCAAACAGTTGAGTGACAGACTTGAGAAGATAGAGGTAACAACAGAAACTAAAAGGAAAAACAATAGGAATGGTAAAGTAGGGATTAACAAACATAACAACTACACACCTGACAAATATGCTCCTAGAAAAATCTGTGTCAAATGTGGTAGTGTAAATCATTTGTCTGTTAATTGCAAATCTGCCATGCCTACTCCCATGTCTGTTCAGCCTCAATTCTCTAACATGAATGCCATGCCTCCTATGCCTTTTAATGCTATGCCTACACAGAACATGAATGCACAGTTTGCTAATATGCCATTTGCACCTAATCCATATTATGCTGCATACAATATGCCTCAAATGCCATTTAGCATGCCTTACTGGAATAACATGTTTGCACCAAGCATGCCATTTCCTGTTAGCCATAACATGCATAATAATTCTGTAGCATCTAGTGGTTTCAAAGGCCCAACCCAAATGACTAAGGAAGAATCTGAAATTCCTAAGTCAAATGAGTTAAAACCTAAGAAACAGAAGAAGAAAGCTAACAAGGCAGGACCCAAGGAAACTTGGGTACCAAAATCAACTTGATTTGATTTTGATGTGTGCAGGGAAACAGAAGGAATCTTTGGTACTTGGATGGTGGTTGTTCAAGACACATGACTGGTGATTCTACCCTGCTCACAGAGTTTGAAGAGAGAGCTGGCCCAAGTATCACTTTTGGAGATGACAGCAAAGGTTATACTGTGGGATATGGCTTGATTTCAAAGGACAATGTCATCATTGAAGAGGTTGCCTTAGTGGATGGTCTCAAACACAATCTGTTGAGTATCAGCCAGCTTTGTGATAAAGGCAACTCAGTAACCTTCAACAAAGAAACCTGTGTTGTGATTAATAATCAAAACAACAAAGTGGTTCTCACTGGTGTGAGAAGAGGAAATGTGTATCTAGCTGACTTCAATTCAAATAAAACAAAATCTGTAACTTGTCTTCTCAGTAAAGCAAGTCAAGATGAAAGTTGGCTATGGCACAAGAAGCTATCCCATTTGAACTTCAAGACCATGAATGAGCTGGTAAAGAAAGAGCTAGTTAGAGGCATTCCTCTGGTGGAGTTTACAAAGGATGGACTGTGTGATGCCTGCCAAAAAGGGAAGCAAATTAAAGCATCATTCAGGAAGAAACTTGATTCAGCAATTGAAGAACCTCTGCAACTGCTTCACATGGATTTGTTTGGACCAGTCAATGTTTTTCAATCTCAAAGAAAAGATTTTGCCTAGTAATTGTAGATGATTTCTCAAAGTTCTCTTGGACCTATTTCCTAAAGTCCAATGATGAAGCTAGTGAAATCATCATCAATCACATAAGGCAAGTTAACAATCATCCTGATTTCAAAGTTAGAAGAATCAGGAGTGACAATGGAACTGAGTTCAAGAACTATGTCATGAGAGCATTCTGTGAGGAAAATGGGATCCTGCATGAGTTTTCAGCAGCAAGGACTCCACAACAGAATGGAGTAGTGGAAAGAAAGAATAGATCTCATATTGAAGCTGCAAGGACAATGCTTGAAGAATCAAAATTACCAACATATTTCTGGGCTGAAGCTGTCAACACTGCATGCTACACTCAGAACATCTCTCTGATTAATCAAGCAAAATGCAAGACACCTTATCAATTGTTCAAGAACAAGAAGCCAACTCTGAACTTTCTTCATGTCTTTGGCTGTAAATGCTATATTCTGGGAAATCAAACTGATCAAAATGGGAAGTTTGATGCTAAAGCAGATGAAGGAATTTTTGTTGGATATGCTGTTGGTAAAGCATATAGAGTCTACAATCTAAGAACCAACATTGTTGTTGAATCTATACATGTTGTATTTGATGATAAAAAGATTGAAGGACTAAAAGATGGAGATTACCATGAGAGCCTTAGATGGTCAGTGAAGAAGGTGATGATGAAAGTGATCAAGAAACAGTGTTTAAGGATAATGCAGACAAATTTACTACAAATGAAGCACAAAACTCAACATCCGTCGAGTTACATAATGCTTCATCCGTCGGAAGGCAATCTATATTATCCATCGGAAGACAACCTGCCTCATCCGTCGGTACTCAAAATTCACCATCCGTTGGGATATCAAAAGGAGCAGGAAGTCAAGGCAGATCACCCATAGAAAGCACCCCAATTTCAAATCAAAGATCCACAAACTCAGGGGGAGTTTCTAGCAATCAAAACTCAATCACACATCAAGACAACATTGAGGTCTCTTCATCTAGGGCTAATCTACCTCAACCAAGAAAATGGACAAAAGATCACCCCTTTGAACTGATTATTGGTGATGTTTCTTCCAGAGTTCAAACCAGGAGAGCAACTCAAGAAGAATGTCTATACAGCAGCTTCCTGTCTAAGGAAGAACCAAAGAAGGTAGAAGAAGCCTTATTAGATCCTGATTGGATTTTAGCTATGCAGGAGGAGCTAAACCAATTTGAAAGAAATAAAGTATGGAAGCTGGTACCCAAGCCTAAAGGAAAGAATCCAATAGACACCAAATGGGTATTCAGAAATAAGATGGATAAAAATGGCATAGTAGTAAGGAACAAAGCAAGATTGGTTGCTAAAGGCTATTATCAGCAAGAAGGGATAGATTTTGATGAAACATTTGCTCCTGTTGCAAGACTTGAAGCCATCAGAATCTTCTTAGCCTATGCAGCCCAGGCCAATTTCAAGGTCTATCAAATGGATGTCAAAAGTGCCTTTCTGAATGGAGATTTGGAGGAAGAAGTGTATGTAAGTCAACCTCCTGGCTTTGAAGATCCAAATTTCCCAGGGTATGTCTACTATCTATTGAAAGCACTTTATGGACTGAAGCAAGCACCTAGAGCCTGGTATGACACTTTATCAAAGTTCCTTTTGGAAAATCACTTCACAAGAGGTACTGTAGATAAAACTTTATTCTTCAGAAATGTGAATGGCTCTAGCATACTTGTTCAAATTTATGTAGATGATATTATTTTTGGCTCTACAGATGAAAAACTTTGTAAAAAGTTTACCAAACTGATGCAAAGCAAGTATGAAATGAGTATGATGGGAGAACTAACTTACTTTCTTAGTTTACAAGTTAAGCAAGTTAGTGATGGAATATTCATTAGTCAAACTAAATATATTTTTGATCTTTTAAAGAAGTTTGATCTGATGGATTGCACATCTGCAAAAACTCCCATGGCCACTGCAACTAAGCTTGAACTAAACACTACTGAAAAGTCTGTGGATATTTCAAGTTATAGAGGCATGGTTGGCTCACTTCTGTACTTAACAGCCAGTAGGCCAGATATAATGTTTGCTACATGTTTGTGTGCTAGATTTCAGGCTAATCCTAGAGAGTCTCATTTGATAGCTATTAAAAGAATTTTCAGATATCTCAAAGGAACACCAAACCTTGGCATTTGGTATCCTAGAGATTCTGGTTTTGATCTAACTGGTTATTCAGATGCAGATTATGCAGGTTGCAGAATTGATAGAAAAAGCACAACAGGAACCTGTCAATTTTTAGGAAACAAGCTTGTGTCCTGGTTCAGTAAAAAGCGAAATTCAGTTTCTACTTCTACAGCTGAAGCTGAATATATTGCTGCTGGCAGTTGCTGTGCACAGATTTTATGGATGAAAAATCAATTGTTAGACTATGGTTTGCAAGTTGATAGGATTCCTATTTTCTGTGACAACACAAGTGCAATTGCCATCACTGAAAATCCAGTGCAACATTCAAGGACAAAGCATATAGACATCAAGTACCATTTCATAAGGGAACATGTAATGAATGGTACTGTAGAGTTACATTTTGTTCCAAGTGAGAAGCAACTTGTAGATATTTTTACCAAGCCATTGGATGAATCCACCTTTTCTAGGTTGGTAAGTGAGTTAGGTATGCTTAATTACTCTTGAATTTATCTGAATTATTCTTGCAAGTTGAAAAGAAGCCAGAATTAGTTGATTTTTAGTCTTGGATGAAATTCTGGCTAAGTCAAAATTTGTCTCTCGACGGATGACCATTATCCATCGGGTTGAGTCATCCGTAGATATACAAATTGTAAATAAAGATCAATTACTTTTCTGGAATATTTTAAAGCTCGACGGATAACATTTTATCCTCATCCGTCGAAGTGTCTAAATCTTAACCGTTAATTCCCTGAACATGATCTATCGAGTATACTTACAGTTTATAAGCATTACACGACGGATAATGGGTGGAATTTTTATAGTTTATTTTAAAACGGTAATTTTAGGCAGTTTCTATTGGGAAATTTATTTCTCTTTATTATTTTTATCCGTTGAGTTTGAGCAAAGTATAAAAGCCTATTTCATTCTAATCATTTTCTTTTATCATTCTCAAATTCAACTGTCTTATTTCATTCTCCCTCAAGCAAAAATCCTCTTTCTCTTCAAGCTTTTCTTCCCTAACAATGGCACCCGTAGTAAAGATCATGTCACAGACCGGGTTCATCTATGAGAAGAACAACTTCACTGCCTTGGTCAATAAGGGGATTCAGCAATCTGAAGACTATCATAAGATGATGAACTTCGTGAAGAACTGTAAGTTAAGTTTTGTTATGCTGGAATCACCCACAATTTATTGTGAAGTTGTTGAGGAGATGTGGACAACAGCAATCTACAACTCTACTGACAAAACCATCACTCTGACCATCAAAGGTAATGTTTTCTGTATCAATAGTGATGTCATAAAAGTATGTTTCAAGATTCCTGATGACAATGTTACTGCACCACACACTGACACTGATATTGTCAATATGCTAAATTCCATTCATTATGCACTTCCTACTGTAAAACTAAGTGAAATTAGAAGACTAGGTCTTAGGAAGGAATGGAGTTACTTGTGTGATGTAGTAACTAAGGTCTTTTCTGGAAAAATCAGTAATTTTGATTCTGTGAACATTTCCATGCTTAACATGCTATACATGCTAGTTACAGACAAATATTACAACTTAAGTGATCTGGTTGTGTATGAGTTAGGTTATAAACTAGGTGACTTAGCCAAAAGAGGAAAGAATATTTACTATGCTAGATTTTTATGCTTTTGGCTAACCATCTTTGTGAAGAGATTGTACTTGAGAACCCAACCAACAAATTAGCTTGTTGGGTTCAAGAGAGAAGAATCATTGCAGATCTGAACAGAGCCAACCATCACAAGGATGTGCCAATGTTCTATTTTCCTGTAATGCTGGCACCTCAGGTAAGTGAGGTAAGTTCATCTACACTCTCAACTATTCCAATCCCTTCTATTTCTTTGACTTCAGGCATAGCTATGGCAACTGTGACAATGACCAAACAGTTGCCTACCAAAGCTGCCAAAACAACTGCAATTCTTAAATCCAAATCAAAGAAAACCTCCTCTGGTATCTCTCAAAAGGTACCAGTTGAAAATCCTACCAAACACAAAGAGGGGAGTGTGAAGGAGGGTAAGATAGGTGAGGGAAGGGGTGAACATCAAAGAAACCCCAAGGATAAGGTTGGAGAGATAAGTGAATCCCAGCCTAGCCACACTGCAGTTTCCCAACAAACTGCAGTGCTTAAAAAGGACAGAAGCTCATTTCTAGCTGCATCCTCCCAAAAGGATGTGGCTATTGAACAAAGCTCTCATCCAAGAGCACAGGCCAAGAGGGTTAGGGACAAAAGCCTACACCAAACTTACACTAGAAAGAAGAAATCCAAAACAACTGGGGATGCACAGGACACACACTTAGTGCAAACTGGTGCTAAAGACATAGTCCCTGCACCTTCTTAAATTCAGGTTGATGTGGCTCCAATAAATGTGGAGTCACAGCCAAAATCTCTCTTGATAGAAGCCACTGAAACACAATACTCACCAACCAACTCACTGGAAGTGGACATGATAAACACTTCAATTCCTGATTCCCCTTCTTTAACTCTGTTGGGGAAGCCAAAATCTAGTGCAAGTGAGCATCATCTTTTAGATGACCTGTTGGCTCACTTGCCAATTCTATCTGATTCTATTGTGACATCTGTGCCTCAAATAACTTCAATCAACACAGAGTCAACAATAGTTTCTCTTCCCACCTCATTCATTTCTACTCTCTCGATGGATATTGCTCATCCGTCGAGTAGTGATTGTATCCCGATGGATAAGCTTAACAGCAGTTATCCGTCGGATAGCTTTACCACTCACCCAACGGATATCATTTATCCGTCGAGTGTCTCTGCACAACTTCAAACTTCAATAATTTCAAGTGCAGAAGATTTGGTGGTAATACAATCACTCTTAGGACTGAGAGAGGAGAGTGTATTGAGTGAGAGGCTGGGTTGCTCCCAGGCAAAAGGAGAGGAAAAGAGTGAATCTCAGCAATCCATTCATTCAGGATTGGCAAAAGTGAGTGAGAGGAGTCCCACCTTAGTAGGTGAAGGTGAGGGTGTGAGGGTGGGGAGCCAGGGTGAGACCCTGATGCAACAAAAGAGAGAACATGAGAGAAAAGCAGGTACTGGAGCAATAAGGATGGAGCCAGCCATTGCTAGTGAGTCAATGATTGTGGATGATGCTGAAAAGGAAAGACAATTTCAGCAACATTATAAAGCTGTAATTGATAACATTTCCTTGGATGCTGACACTTTTACTCACCCTGTTTCAGCCTATCAACTGTTGGCTGCTCAGGGCTATGTGGAGGCAGAGTAGACTTTACACTTAGTGCACACCACAGAATCTCTTCAAAGAGATAAAGTTGCTGTCAACAGGATGCCTCCTCAAGCTGGAGAGCCATCTGAAGAATTTGGAGTAAATTCTGATGATGATGACTCTAGTTCTTTGAATAGAAGCATGAACTTAGGGGGAGCTGAAGGCCAAAGTTCTGCTTTAAGTTTACCTGAATGGGCATGGGCAAAGGACTTTACACCAGGACAATTTGAGGTGTCCTTGGTAAGACAAGTAACAGCTATTCAGCAAGCCCTTCAGGAAGTTTCAGATGCAGGTACCAAGGCTATTCTTAAAGCTCATCTAGACTCCTTGCACTTAATGAAGATCCAACACTCCGGACAAAATATCAGTGTGGATGAATTGAAAAAGGAGATAGCTGACTTAAAGACATACAACTCTGAGAAACTGGATTCACTAATGCCATATGGTATCATGCATGATTTATTACAAAGGTTGAGAAGAGAATCAGATTCTGAAAAGAAGATAGCCAAGCTGGAAACCAGAGTTCAAATTATTGAGAATTCAGTGGCCCTACTTCTTTAAAATCAACAGACTCAGACAAATCTTCTCATGCAACTGGCTAAAGCACCAGGCCTAACTCCTTCACTTGATGATAACAAAAAGGGGGAGAGAGAATCAAGTAAGGGGGAGAAAGGACCAACTAAGGGGGAGAACATTGTAGTTCAAATCAGCAAAGTAATTGTACCTTCAATTACTATCTCCAAGCCACCAGTTGCAGATGGTATAGATCTTATAAATGAAGCAGCAACAAGTTTGAAAGATGCTGATAAAGAAGAGTTGACTCTGATCAACTGGAAAAAGATTGATGAGGAAATACAGAGAAAGTTTCAATTAGTCAAGGAACCAGATCAGTCAGCAATCCATCACTCTCTTGTCAAGCCAATCAATGTGAATGAGATGAGCATGAACTATCTGGAGAAAGGACAATCTTCCTGCATCAAGACTATAAAGGCTGAGATGATTCTTAAACCAAAAGCAAACTATCCAAAGTCATCTTTGAAGAACCCTATGGATACTGTGTATGAGACACCCAAGCCTGATGAAAAGAAGCTTCTGTCAAGATCTATTCTTCTCTACAAAGATCCAGCTGATTCAGCCTCAAGAGAGAGAATTGCAAAGATATTCAGAAATGGGAAAAAAAAATTTGTGGTAGCTGGACATCCACAATTTGCTCAAGCAAAAGAAGAAGAAAAAGCTAGATTGAAGCAGGAAAAGAGGCAAGCTGCTCTAGATGCAAAGAAGTCTAAACAAAAGAAAGAACAATTTGCTATCTTGACCAAGCTACAGGCTGTAAATTCTTCTCAATAAATTCCCTCTCAACCAACTCAAGCTACTGGATCAAAGAAGAAGACTGAAGAACAGAAGAAATCTCCAAGAAAGAAAGAATTGGCTAAAAGAACAAAAAGAAAGTTGGATATTGTTAACAAGGAATTGGAAGATCAATTTCCAATGGAATCGACTAAAGCTGGAACTCAAGCATCAAAGCCCTCTGTGGTATTTGAAGACATAAGGGTAGTGGACCCCTACAGGAACATACATGGAGAGCCTATTGTGCCAAAGGATGAGCCAATAGAGTGGGATAAATTACCAATTCCTGACTTCAACTTGCCAATTATCACCAAGCCAAGAAGGACAAAATCAAGGGCAGTCAAGAAAGTGAAGCTGCCACCTCTCAAATCCAAAGCAGTAGTCAAAGCTCAACCCAAGATCAACAAGGGAGACTACTTGTACTTGTGTGACATCAAGGAATTTTCAGACCTAAACCTTTATCTGGAGGAACTGGATGAGGTAAGGGCAATTGATGCATACAGAAACCTACCTGAAAGGTTGGTATTCAAGTACAAAGGAGGAAGGGAGATTCAGTGGCCTCTTCACAGGATACTTCAAGAAAGCCAAGCTGTGTTGATCAAAGTCTATTCATCCTTCAAGAAAAACTTTGGGTTTAATATAACTGCAAGAAGATTAGTATTGAAGAAGATTGAAGAGCTAAGGAGTGTTAGAGCCAAAGATGCACTACCCAAAACTCTTATCATCCCATACACAGGGAGAAGAGTGCATCTAAGGCCCTACTGGCTGATGGAATTCATGGATGACAAGGGTGTGAGAAGATTCTTCAGACTAGAAGACCAATTAAGTATCTCTAGCAATGAGACTCTTTTGGAAATGCAAGAAATGTTAGATCTCTCAGAATCTGATGAATTAGAATTCCATAGACAGCTCCAGAATCAAATTGAAGAAAACAACAGATAGCTTGGAAGAAGATCCAGACCTTCAAGAAACTAGAAAAATCTGCTCAGGCTAGAGGAGCATCTTGAATTGACTGTGAGCCAAACCTTGTATACATTGTTTAAATTGAAGCACTTTCAGTTTTATCTACTTATCTTTAAAGATATATGTTTAGGATGTTTTGTTATCATCAAATGTCTCTTAATTTATGGCTACAATTCCAGTAGACATAAATTGGGGGAGATTGTTGTGAATATGTTGTGCACTTGATGATTACCTAAACAAAACATCTAAGTAGATTTTACTTAGTGAAATAATGTAGCACTCGACGGATAAGAATTATAGTCCCGACGGATAACTCAGTTTGAGTACCTACGGATGAGTAATTTATTATCCATCGAGTGAGTAGCTTATATAATGATAAGTTTGTAGCACAGTGTTGTATGCACCTTTGTATAGAATCTGTAGTAGCATATAAGTCATGTTGACTTTAACTAGATATGCAGAATAGGTTGATTAACTGTATATAAGCAATGTCTTGTAATTCTGTATAAGTGAAATGAAGTCAAGTGCCAAAATAGCTATCAACGGATGCTTAACAAAGCTTCGATGGATGATCAAATGACTTTCAACGGATGTTCAAAATAGCAGTCGACGGATGATCAAGTAAGTCATCGACGGATGATCTGAAAGTCGACGGATGATAATATCAAGATTCAAACATCAGTTGAACAGTGAAAGCTGACACACAGCCGTCGAGATTGGATACAAACATTGTGGAAGCCTATTAACTGGGTCATAGAGGACGAAAAGCAGCAAAGATCAAGACTGTTAGATTTTATATTTATTCAGTTCTTTTGACTTTGTAATCTTGGTAATATATATAAACCAAGAGAGTAGCAAATAAATAAAGTGACTAAGAAAACTAAGTTAGCTTAGAAACAAACACAGAGAAATCTTTGTAAGCACTATCTTTAGCATTTCCTGTGTTCTTAGTTGTTCTATCTTGTAAAAGCAGCTGTGAGCATTTCTGCACACAGAGTTCTCTCGATATATTAATATATATCTCTGGTGGAATTTTTGAATCCACCAGAAAGTTTTTAAAAACTCTTGTTTTTAATTACTCTTGTTTTAATTCATTAAAGTTTATATTCCGTATTGTGCTAATCAAAACAGATATATCTATAATCGAGTTGAACATTTTTATTTCAAGAAAAAGATAAAGAATTCCATTCAACCCCCCTTCTGTAATTCTTGATATATTGTTAAGGGACTAACAATAGGGTATATGTATAGGTTATAGATAATATGCGAGAGAGTAGGTTAAGTAAGTTTATTATTAATATTCCTTTTATTGGTTTGTCAGCAAAGGGTGCATTCCTCGTCATCCTCTGGGACGGACGACACCATTGCTTTCTCCGTGTATGCTGAGTTGAGGCACGAGTTCGACATGCTTCAGGGCAAGTACGATCGACTGATAGACCGACTAAAGAACGTGTACCCGAACAGCCGAAACTATGAAGGGAAGCCCAAGGAGCAAATGACTGCGAGACTTGAGACCTTGGTTCAGTACGTCAACACTAAGCTTGAGGAGATTCCAGCGCATCGAGACCGCACCAGCCAGTATGTCATTCAGATGGTGGCGGATGAGCTCCAGAGCATTGTGAAGACGCTTCGAGAGGAAAAGACTACAAAGCCCCGTTCAGATGGAGTGGAGCCTTAGTTCTTTCCATTTACCTTTTCATGTTGTTGTACTATCAGACTCCGTAGAATTCCCAGTTGTTTCTGTTATTTCCTTTAAATAAGCCTGTTGTTCCTAGAATCAGACTTTGTCCTAATCCTATGTATTGTGACCTTTAAATTTCAATAATCATGCTCTATTGTTCCATTTGCTCTCAACTGTTATTTTACGTTTTTATATGCATCGCCATATCTGCTTAACTTGAAACTTGACCTCATAAGTAAACAAGAATGCCATGCGATACCCTCAAATTATTTCAATCATTCATATCTGTTTTGACATAACTCTTATTTCAGGATTATGCCTCCCAAAAAGAAGAACCCTACAACCACATCCACCACAGACCCAAATATTCTTCGATTACTGGAAGCTTTGCAACAACAAACCAATGCTATAGCTCAACACAACTAACCCTTCAACAGCGAATTGAAAACCAAGATAATCGTGAACCACACCAACCACCTGAACCACCAGTACCACCTAGACAAGTTGTCACTTTCAAAGCTTTTCAGAATGTGAATCCACCTGCATTCCATGATACCACTGATCCATTTGAGTTGATACAGTTAGGAGACGATCAGAAGACGCCGTATACTACTTACTTCTTGAAGGGTGAAGTCGTCTATTGGTGGGAATCAGTAAAAGCTATGGAAGTAACTCAACAAGTTTCTTGGGAGAGATTTAAGAAGTTATTTTTGGACAAGTATTACCCTAAGTACATGCAGAATCAGATGGAGCTTAAATTTCTTGAGTTGAAGCAAGGGAACATGACTGTATTGGAATATGAGAAGAAGTTCACTGAGTTGTCAAGGTTTGTAACAAAGTATACCAACACCGAGGAGGAAAAAGCGAAGAAATTTCAGCAAGGATTGGAACCTTGGATCAGAGATAGAGTGGCTATGTTTGAGCTTAAAACTTATGCGGGAGTAGTACAGAAAGCTGCTCTGATTGAGAATAATGGGACGCGATCAAGGAAGGAAAGGGATAACAAGAAGAGGAAGGTTCCATTTTATGGAGAAAAGTCTGAAGCCGGAAGTTCACAAGATCGGAATGTAAAGAGAATCGGATTCCATAAGGGCGGAAATTTTCAAAAGAAGGGAAATTTGGGCAAAAGGCAAGAATCAAAAGGGAACAACCAGGCAAGCCAAGGACAAGTTGGAGAAAACAGGTTCCAGAGACCCGAATGCAAGCACTGTGGAAGAAGGCACCCCGGAGTGTGTAATAAGTTGAGCATGACATGCTATAGGTGCAATCAGAAGGGACATTTGGCGAATGAGTGCAAGATGTCGAAGCCAGGAGTTACGTGCTACAAGTGTGGGAAGACTGGACATATGGCTAGGGAGTGTAAGGCAATCGGACTAGTGAAAGCTCTAATGAACGTGGCAAGTACCAGTGTGAGCATACCAGCTGAGGTATGGGCATTACCTCCACCACCCGCACCAACCCCGCAAGCAACAACAAGGACATTTGATCTGAAAATGAAGGATGTTGTTCAGAATTCTGAGGTGATAGCAGGTACACTTTTACTCAATAATGTCAAAGCTAAAGTATTGATTGATTCGGGAGCAACAAGATCTTTCATATCAGAATCTTTTGTTGATAAGCTTCAATGTTATAAAATGATTATGAGTGAGGTAGTAAATGTGGTAATTGCGAACCAAGAGAAGATTCCTGTGAATCAATTATGTCCGAAGTGTGAGATCGATATTTCAGGATATAAGTTTTCAGCCGACTTGATACTCTTCAAGTTGGGGGAGTTTGATATAATTCTAGGTATGGATTGGTTAGGAGAGAATAACGCTCAGATTAATTGTAAGACCAAGAAAGTGTATTTAAAGACGAAGAGTGGAGAGAATGTAGTATTTAAGGGGCAGAGGCAAGAACAGCTATTTCTTACAATCGTTCAGGCTAAGAAGCTACTTAGAAAAGGTTGTGAGTCGTTCCTAGCGTATGTAATGGATTCAGAAAAAGGCAGTCCCAGCATAGAAGATATCCCCATAATTAACGAGTTTCCCGACGTGTTTCCAGACGAACTACCAGGCTTACCACCAGATCGATAAATCGAGTTTGAGATCAACCTTGCTCCAGGCACGGAATCAGTTTCAAAGGCCCCATATAGAATGGCACCAGGAGAAATGAAAGAGTTGGCGAGCCAGCTACAAGAATTATTAGATAAAAGAGTGATACGGCCAAGTACGTCGCCATGGGGAGCACCTGTTCTGTTTGTCAAGAAGAAAGATGGGAGTATGCGGCTATGCATAGATTATCGGGAGTTGAATAAGGTGACGATCAAGAACCGCTACCCGCTACCAAGAATAGATGAACTTTTTGATCAACTGAAGGGAGCAAAATGCTTTTCAAAGATCGACTTGAGATCGGGATACCATCAATTAAAGATCAAAGAAGAAGATATTCCCAAGACAGCATTTAGGACCAGATATGGGCATTATGAATTCCTAGTAATGCCGTTTGGATTGACCAACGCCCCGACCGCATTTATGGATCTGATGAATCGAGTATTTAAGAAGTATTTGGACAAGTTTGTCGTGGTATTCATTGATGACATCCTTATTTATTCTAAGTCAGAAGAAGAGCATAAACAGCACCTCTGGATAGCATTGGAGATACTTCGGCAAGAGAAGTTGTATGCCAAGTTTACCAAATGTGAGTTTTGGTTAAAGGAAGTTCAATATTTAGGGCATGTCATTGGAAATGAAGGAGTTAAAGTGGATCCGGCAAAGATTGAGGCAGTTATGAGTTGGGAGAGGCCAAAGACTCCTATGGAAGTGCGAAGTTTTCTAGGATTGGCAGGATACTATAGAAGGTTCGTCAAGGATTTTTTGAAAATCGCCACGCCATTGACCAAGTTAACCAGAAAGAACCAAAAGTTTGAATGGAGTGCAGAATGTGAGGATAGCTTTCAAGAGTTGAAGCAAAGATTGGTAACAGCTCCGGTGTTAGTGCTTCCAGATGACCAAGGAAACTTTGTGATATTCAGCGACGCTTCACATAAGGGATTGGGCTGTGTGTTAATGCAACATAGTAAGGTGATTGTGTATGCGTCAAGATAGTTGAAACCGCATGAGTTCAAGTACCCGACGCATGACTTGGAACTAGCCGCCATAGTGTTCGCACTTAAGATTTGGAGACATTACCTCTACGGAGAAAAGTGTGAAATCTACACAGATCATAAGAGTTTAAAGTACATTTTCACTCAGAAGGAGCTCAATATGAGGCAGAGGAGATGGCTGGAATTGATCAAGGACTATGACTGCTCGATAAATTACCATCCTGGAAAGGCGAATGTTGTGGTCGATGCTCTAAGTAGGAAGGAGAGACTGAATATGATGACAACATCAAAGGAATTATCTGAAGAAATCAAGAGATTTGAACTGGAACTTTATGATTGCGGAAAAGTTGAGGAAGTTTGTCGTGCAATGACCTTTCAGCCAAAACTAGTGGAAAAGATAAAGAAGTGTCAAGAAGAAGTAATGGAGGAAGAGAATAATCAGTTATCTGGAGAGGAGATTAATACTCAAAAGGATGATCAAGGGATACTAAGGTTTTCTTCCAGAATTTGGATTCCTCATGTACCTGAATTAAAGAATGAGATCCTACATGAAGCCCACAATTCGAAATTTTCAATCCACCCTGGGAGTACCAAGATGTATTGGGACTTAAAGAAAAACTTTTGGTGGCCAAATATGAAGCGAGACGTAGCGGAATAGGTTGCGAAGTGTTATACTTGTCAGAAAGTGAAGGCAGAACATCAACGACCAAGCGGATTAATTCAGCCCCTAAAGATTCCAGAATGGAAATGGGAAAATATCGCTATGGACTTTATAGTAGGACTACCGCGAACAAAATCCGGTCATGACGCTATATGGGTTATAGTTGATCGTCTTACGAAGTCAGCGCATTTCCTTCCAATTAACGAGAAGTCGTCATTAGACAAATTGGTTCATCTGTATGTGCACAAAATCTAACTAAGGCATGGAGTACCCATATTAATAGTTTCAGACAGAGATCCTCGATTTAACTCGAGATTGTGGAAGCAATTTCAAGAATGTCTTGGCACGAAGTTGAATATGAGCACGGCGTACCACCCGCAGACTGATGGTCAGAGCAAAAGGACAATTCAAACAATTGAAGACATGTTGCGCAGTTGTACAATCGATTTTACAGGAAGTTGGGACGACCACTTGCCGTTGATTGAATTCTCTTACAATAATAGCTATCATTCCAGTATTGGCATGCCACCATACGAAGCTTTATACGGGCGAAAATGTAGATCATCAACAAGTTGGGATGAAGTAGGAGAAGGAAGAATTCTCGGCTCGGAATTGGTACAACAGTTGCATGATACAGTCAAGTTAATTCAGAAAAGGTTGCTTGCTGCTCAAGATAGACAGAGGTAGTATGCGGATCCAGCGCGTAAGGATGTTCGATTCCAAATTGGCAAAGCTGTTTTGTTGAAGGTGTCACCTAGAAAAGGGTTATCTAGATTTGGCAAGAAAGGGAAGTTAGCACCTAGATATATAGGTCCTTTTGAAATTTTGAGTCAAGTGGGGAAGGTGGCCTACGAGCTGGCCTTACCACCTCAGTATCAGTATGTGCATAATGTGTTCCATGTGTCGTTGCTTAAGAAGTACAATCCTGACGCTAGCCATGTGATAGAATATGAACCAGTAGAAATTCAGGCAGACCTGTCATTTGTGGAGCAACCGGTCAAAATACTCGACCGGCAAGAGAAGAGTCTTAGAAATAAGTCAGTAAAGTTAGTAAAAGTACTTTGGAGAAACCCTAAGGTCGAAGAATCGACTTGGGAGTTAGAGTCTGATATGCGTTCCCGGTATCCTCATCTGTTCTCTTAGATTCTGGGGATAGAATCCCTTAAGGGGGAGAGGATGTTACAACCGGCATTTTCGTGTAATATTAATTGTAAATTTGGTGTAATTTTAAAGCTGAATGCCAATATATTCAACTATTGTATGTTTGTGTGAATGAGAATTTCTGCGTCTTAAATTTTCGTTATGTGGTATATGATTTTTTTCAAAGCAAAAGTTTATTTATTTCTTTTATTTTTGATTTATAAGGAATATTTTAAACCTTGAATAAATATCTTTTTAAAAGTTATTTTGTTCACAAAATTCAAAAGTGGTTTTATAAAATTTCTAAAAATCCAAGTTATTTTATGGTATAAATTTTATAATTTTTGAACTTGTTTTTATTTTATAAAAATAAATCTTTATAAATGTTAGTTGTCATAATTAGCAAATTACATGGTTGTCCTTGCATGCAAATCCTTCTCTATTCAATTCAAAGGGCTAAAGAGACAATTCCAACCCCACTAACTCTTATTTTTCTAGCCAAATTCCTTCTTTACCCTTGCATGCAAAATGAACCAAGTATAAGTGGAGGGATAGTCTTGTCAATTCTCATTCCCACTCACATTTTCCAAATCAAAAACCATAAAGCAAGCAATTAATATGATCATCCACTCCACTCACCATCACACTTTCTCCTCCCACCCTCCTCACTCTCTCACTCTCGGCCCTCCCCCTCCTTCTCTCGGTTTTTCAGCCGAAACCAACCCCCTCCCCATTTTCTTCATTCCTCCACCAAGTTTCCACCATCTACATAAGTAAATGTTACTTTCCATACCATGATCACATATATTTCAAGGAGTTTTGAGTAAAAAGTTTAAGTTTTAAAGTTGCATGTTAAGGTTTTAGTTGAAACTCAAAGTACAACCTTGATTTTTGTGGATTTAAGGTTGTTTTGAGAGGACTACAAGGAATGGTGAAGTGTCAAGTCTTGAGAAAGAAACTCTTGATGTTAAATGGTCATTCTCTTCCATTTCATTCGGCCATGACCTTAAGGGAGCCGAATGAATGGTCCTAGAGATCATTCTTGTTGATTGGTTCAATTTTTGTATGTTTATGTGATAATGGCATGAAACTTGTAGTGAAAATTTGATAAAACTCTTTGCATGCTAAGTGATCATCTAGGTATAGCTTATGCTAGGCTTGCATTTCAATTTTATGATAGAATATATTTAGAAAATATGTTATTTGGTTTGCAAAACTCGAAGTTATGCATGCATGTGAATGTCTCTTGAAATGTTGGACGATTTTTATCATTAGGAAGGATTTTATTAGTAAGCTTTAATTTCAGTAGGAATAAGGAGTTAATTTTGATTAATTCTTCTTGATGCATGGTAATAATTCATATATATCTTTTATAAAAATGCATAACTTGTTTCAAAAACTTGATGATTTGTGAGTTGTGAAATGTGGTTTCTTTTATTTTGCCATGATTGCACCTTAGGTAAGGATGATCTCCACCAAGATTATTTTGAGTATAAGGGATTTAGTTCAGTAGATCACCATGTTTAAGTCTTGGTTTGGGTATTGGGTTGTTGGTGGTTGAGTTTGTCAAGTAAAAACTTTGGAGAAAGGAGAGTTATAGTTTCTGCAGAAAATCAGTTTAGTGCCCTGAGGTTTAGAGTGAGTTTTGACCATGTCATTGATGTGCACTTTGAGTCCCAAGCCACCAGAAGTTATTATTGGGAGTATATAAAAGGTTTTAGGTGTTGTTTGGAGGTTTGCATGTCATTTGGTTAGGTGCACAAGTAGAATAACAAAATCTGTCCAGCAGGGGACAGTTTTGTTGCAACTTAGAAATAGGGAGATTTGACCATGTCATGGATAGGCCCTCATTAGGCCCTGTTGGGCCTTAGTTAGAGGGAGTGTCAGAGAAGTTTTTCCAACCATATATCATAGGATATGAGTTAGAACCATGTGTCACAAGTTAATTCAAGTCAGGGCGTTTTATGCCCAGAAAAACAGGGGAACCATGGACTTTGAGCTTAGGCCCAAGAAGGCCCAAGCCAGGCCCTTGAGCCACATTAAGTTTGGGAGATGCCCTTCGGTCATAAGGGTCTTGTGTAAAAGTTTTGAAGGAAAACTTGTAGTTTAAGAGTGTCTAATACACTCAAGAAACCATAGATATCATTCTGAAATTTGCACCAGTGAGCACTTTCACTTATCACATAGTTTTAGAACACTTAGGAGTGAGATTTAAGTTGACCACCATAGTTGTAAGATAGTATAAGGTCAGTAGAGAAAAAGGCCCAAGTGAGGGTCAATAGGTCTTGGATAGTTTAGTAAAGGCACATCGAGTTAGGAAGCCAAAAATTAGAAGACTTTGTCTAGTTTAGCGACCAAGTGACTTAAGTTGTGAGTCGAGATCATCCAAGCCAAGTGTTGCATTATGGTGTATATGGTTTTATTTGGTATTAATATATGATATGTGATTATGTGGCTATGTGCGTGTAATTATAATTTAAAGGTGAATATAAATTAAGTGCATATAGGCCTAAGTGCCATCCGTGTTTAAATTCGGGTTGTAAATAGGTTAAGTTGGTGAGGATATATTATAATGAGGATTATTATTATTTATGTAGTCTCGAGACGAGGGAAAACTTGCCATAAAGGTCGAGTGAAGCTTCCAGTTGCTCCTACCAGTCAGACTAGACCAGCCTTTCTCAAGGCAAGTGATTCAACCTGTCTTTCGTATTCACTATAAATAGTTCATTTATATCGATGCATCTATCCTGAGTCATTTTGATATATATATATATATATATATTTAAGTCAAGCGTATCTTATGTTTATCCTTGAAATACCATGAACCCTTGAGTACGTATTGCAAGTAGTTCAAAAGTCTTATCATGATAGTAATTTAAAGTAATTTGAATGCCATGATAAAAGAAAGGGTAGTTACAACTCTTGGTTGATTCTCTTGATTAACATGCTAATGATTCCTAAGTATTGATATCTCATCCTGATACTTGAACCCCTATAGAACCTTACCTTGAACCCTGAAAGCCAGATATTTATCAAAGTGATTCCTCATTGATTACCCCTCTTTCTTATCTTAAAGCTTGACAATTCTGATAAATCCTGAGCTAAAGTTCATTTCTTCATACCTTAACACCCTTAGTATTCATGAAGCTTACCTTCTTGATGATCCAGCACTTGAACCTTGATGAGAAACCATTGCTTTAAGCCCAGTTTGGCATTACCCTTCATAATATCCAGTAGCCTCGCTAAATTCCCTTGTCTAAACTTTGATATATGAAAACCATTCTGTTACCCTAATAGAGTATAGTTTTGTGGATCATGGCCCTGAAATTTAGTACCATATTTCCCGTGTTTCGAGTAGATCTATAATTCCTTGATAAAATGTTTCTGTTAAAAGAGATTTTGTTATATTTCGGCATCAGTTTTTGAAATAAATAAAATGTGGGTTTTCAGTCCCAAAGGGGGATAAACGTTTTCTTGAATAGTGGATCTGGACTGAGACGCGAGTCCTTTCCACACTTATATTAGGCTTAAAAGTTGCCTAAGGATTCCCATTAATGTTGTAGAACCCAGCGAGATTCGGGATTACTTCGCGGCTGATCACCGGCTATAATCCGTAGCGTCATAAAATGATTTTGATTAAAAGTATGATTTTGAAGTTGTTTTGATACAAACAAAATGATGCCACCTCCCAAAAGTTTTATCTCTCGATATCATTGGTTATGTCCTTTCATTGACATTCTTTAATGTATATCTCGACTTATGTTTTGTATCGTATTGATTAGCACTTATTGAGCTTTTGGATCACTCCTTGCTATGGTTAGATTCAAGCAGACCGCCCGTAAGACCTGTGATGCTGATGCTTATGTTCAAGCTCAGGTAGAATAAGAGATAGTAATTTTGTGTGAGGACTCGATATTTAAAATCAGTTGTAATAGATGGTAGTGTTGGGCTGTTCCAAACCCTAAACTGTAAGATCTGGGATTTGGTTATGTTTATTTATTTTTTTAAATGGTGTAATAGTTACACTTACTTTGCTGTTTAAGTTGGGGGTGTGACAACATCCTTAGCTCTTATCATAGACTGTGTGGTATGCACCAGATTGAGCATCCTTTCTGCATTGTCATTGCCCTGTTCAGCTAGAAGTTGATAAGCTGGAACAGGGTGAGTAAATGCCTCAACATCAAGGGAGGTGGAATCTATAACAGTTGTAGGTTGCTGAGATAGTCCCTCCCTGTCTGCATCCTGGACATTCATTAACTCACTAGCAATGACATCCATCCTTATAACTCCAGTACCTGTATTTCTCTCATTTTCTCTCTTTTGTTGCATCAGGGTCTCACCCTGGCTCCCCACCCTCACACCCTCACCTTCACCATCTAAGGTGGGACTCCTCTCACTTTTTTTTGCCAATCCTGAAGAAATGGATTGCATAATTTCACTCATTTCCTCTCCTTTTTCCTGGGAGCAACCCAGACTCTCACTCAAAACACTATTCTCTCTCAATTCTAATAGTGACTGTATAACCACCAATTCTTCTGCACTTGAAATAAATGAAGTTTGAAGCTGTGCAGAGATACTCGACGGATGAGTGATATCCATCGGGTGAGTGGTTTTTCTATCCGATGGATAACTGCTGTTAAGCTTATCCATCGGGATACAATCACTACTCGAAGGATGAGCAATATCCATCGAGAGAGTAGAAATGAATGAACTAGGAATTGAAACTATTGTGGACTCTGTGCTGATGGAAGATATTTTGGGCACAGATGATTCAACAGTTCCTGAAAGAATGGGCAAGTGAACCAACAATTCATCTAAAAGATGATGCTCACTTGTACTAGATTTTGGCTTCCCCAACAAAGTTAAAGAAGGGGAATCAGGAATTGATGTGTTTATCATATCCACATCCAGTGAGTTTGTGAGTGAGTTTGGTGTTTGAGGTGCTTCTATTACTATAGATTTTGGCTGTGACTCCACATTTATTGGAGCCACATCAAACTGAATTTGTGAAGGTGCAGTGACTATGTCTTTAGCACCAGTTTGCACAGTGTGTGTACCCTGTGCATCCCCACGGGTTGTAGATTTATTCTTTCTGGCATAAGTTTGGGGTGAGCTTGTGTCCCTAACCCTCTTGGCCTGTGCTCTTGGTTGAGAGCTTTGTTCAATAACTACATCCTTTTGGGAGGATGCAGCTAGAAATGAGCTTTTATCCTTTTTAAGCACCGCAGTTTGTTGGGAAACTGCAGTGTGGCTAGGCTGGGAACCACTCAACTTTCCATCCTTATCCTTAGGGTTTCTTTTATGTTCACCCATTCCCTCACCTGTCTTACCCACCTGCACACTCCCCTCTTTGGTTTTGGTGGATTTTGCAACTAGCATCTTTTGAGAGATACCAGAGGAGGCTTTCTTTGATTTGGATTTTGAAATATTTGCAGGTTTGGTAGCTTGGGTAGGCAACTATTGGGTCATTGACACAGTTGCCATAGCCACACTAGAACTCAAAGAAATTAGTGAGGTTGGAATAGTGGTAGGAATAGATTAACTTACCTCACTTACCTGAGGTGCTTCCATTACAGGGAAATAGAACAGTGGCACCTCCTTGTGATGATTGGCCCTGTTCAAATCTGCAATGAGCCTTCTCTCTTGAACCCAACAATCTAATTAATTCTTAGGGTTCTCAAGCACAATACCCTCAGAGAGATGGTTAGCTAACATCATAAAGAATCTAGCATAATACACATTCTTACCTCTCTTATTTAACTCTCCTAGTTTAAAACCTAACTCAAACAAAACAAGGTCACTAAAATTATAGAATTTATCTGTAACTAGCATGTAGAGCATGTTAAGCATGGAGATATTGACTGAATCAAAATTATTGACTTTACCTGAAAAGACCTTTGTCACTACATCACATATAAAACTCCATTCCTTCCTAAGACCCAATCTCCTAATGTCACTTAGCTTAGAAGTAGAAAGAGCATAGTTCATGGAATTAAGCATATTGATTATATCAGTGTCAGTGTGTGGTGAGGTCACAATGTTATCGGAAATCTTGAAACATGCTTTTATAACATCACTATTGATACAGAATTTTTTACCTTTAATGGTTAGAGTGATGGTCTTATATGTTGAGTTGTATATAGCAGTGGTCCACATCTCTTCAACAACTTCATAAAAGATTGTGGGTGATTCCAGCATGGCATACCTAAGATTGCAATTCTTCACAAAGTCCATCATCTTGTGATAGTCACCAGATTGCTGAATACCCTTATTTACTAATGCAGTGAAATTGTTCTTTTCATAAATAAACCCAGTTTGAGACATAATCTTGACAACGGGCGCCATTGTTAGAGAATGAGAGCTTGAAGAGAAAGAGTAAGTGCTTTGAAAGAGAAAGAAATTTGAGCAGTTGATTTGAGAATGATAAAAGAAAAGCAATTGAAATGAAATAAGTTTTAATACTATATCAAAAATAACTGCTAAAAATAATAAAGTAAAATAAATTAACCAATGAAAATTGCCTAAAATAGCCGTTTAAAAAATAAACTATAAAAATTCCACCCATTATCCGTTGTGTTATGCTTACAAACTGTAAGTATACTCGATGGATAATGTTCAGGGAATTAACGGCTGAGATTAAGACAATTCGACGGATGAGGATAGACTGTTATCCGTCGAGTCATAAAATATTCCAGAAAAATAATTGATTTTTATTAGCAAATAGTATACCGACGGATGATCAAACTCGATGGATAAGGATCATCCGTCGAGATGTAAATTTTGACAGCCAAAATTTCATCCAAGACTGAAAAATCAATTAAATTTCTGGCTGCATTTCAACTTGCAAATTATCTCATATAGATTTAAGAATAATTAAGCATACCTAACTCACTTACCAACCTTGAAAAGGTGGATTCATCCAGTGGCTTGATAAAGATATCTGCAAGCTGCTTCTCACTTGGAACAAAGTGTAGTTCCACAGTACCATTCATTACATGTTCCCTCATGAAGTGGTACTTGATATCTATGTGCTTTGTCCTTGAATGTTGTACTGGATTTTCAGTGCTGGCAATTGCACTTGTGTTATCACAGAAAATAGGAATCCTCTCAACTTGCAAACCATAGTCTAGCAATTGATTTTTCATCCATAAAATCTATGCACAGCAACTACCAGCAACAATATATTCAGCTTCAGCTGTAGAAGTAGAAACTGAATTTTGCTTTTTACTGAACCAGGATACAAGCTTGTTTCCTAGAAATTGACAGGTTCCTGTTGTACTTTTTCTATCAATTCTACAACCTGCATAATCTGCATCTGAATAACCAGTTAGATCAAAACCAGAATCTCTAGGATACCAAATGCCAAGTTTCGGTGTTCCCTTGAGATATCTGAAAATTCTCTTAATAGCTATTAAGTGAGATTCTCTAGGATCAGCCTGAAATCTAGCACATAAACATGTAACAAACATTATATCTGGCCTACTAGCTATTAAGTACAGAAGTTAGCCAACCATGCCCCAATAACTTGAAATATCCACAGACTTTTCAGTAGTGTTTAATTCAAGCTTAGTTGCAGTAGCCATGGGAGTTTTTGCAGATGTGCAATCCATTAGATCAAACTTCTTTAAAAGATCAAAAATATATTTATTTTGACCAATGAATATTCCATCACTAATTTGCTTAACTTGCAAACCAAGAAAGTAAGTTAGTTCTCCCATCATACTCATTTCATACTTACTTTGCATCAATTTGGAAAACTTTGTGCAAAGTTTCTCATCTGTAGAGCCAAAAATAATATCATCTACATAAATTTGAACAAGTATACTAGAGCCATTAACATTTCTAAATAATAAAGTTTTATCTACACTACCTCTTATGAAGAGATTTTCCAAAAGGAACTTTGATAAAGTGTCATACCAGGCTCTAGGTGCTTGCTTCAGTCCATAAAGTTCTTTCAAAAGATAATAGACATGTTCTGGAAAATTTGGATCTTCAAAACCAGGAGGTTGACTGACATAGACTTCCTCCTCCAAATCTCCATTCAGAAAGGCACTTTTGACATCCATTTGATAGACCTTGAAATTGGCATGCGCTGCATAGGCTAAGAAGATTCTGATGGCTTCAAGTCTTGCAACAGGAGCAAATGTTTCATCAAAATCTATTCCTTCTTGTTGACAAGAACCCTTAGCAACCAATCTAGCTTTGTTCCTGACTATTATGCCATTTTCATCCATCTTGTTTCTGAATACCCATTTGGTGTCTATTGGATTCTTTTCTTAAGGCTTGGGCACCAGCTTCCATACATTATTCCTTTCAAATTGGTTTAGCTCCTCCTGCATAGCTAAAATCCAATCAGGATCCAACAAAGTTTCTTCTACCTTCTTTGGTTATTTCTTGGAAAGAAAGCTGTTGTATAGACATTCTTCTTGAGTTGCTCTCCTGGTTTTAACTCTAGAAGAAACATCACCAATTATGAGCTCAAAGGGGTGATCTTTTGTCCATTTTCTTTGTTGAGGTAGATTAGCTCTAGATGAGGAGGCCTCATTATTATCTTGGTGTGTGATTGAGTTTTGATTGATAGAAACTGCCCCTGAGTTTGTGGATCTTTGATTTGAGAAAGGGGAACTTTCTATAGGTGATCTATCCTGACTTCCTGCTCCTTTTGATAACCCGACGGATGGTGAATTTTGAGTACCGATGGATGAAGCTGGTTGTCTCCCGACGGATAATGTAGATTGCCTCCCAAAAGATAGAGCATTATGTAACTCGACAGGTGTTGAGTTTTGTGCTTCATTGGTAGTAGATTTTTCTGCATTATCCTTTGATACTTTTTCTTGATCACTTTCATCATCACTGTTATCACTAACCATCTCCACATTGTCGAATTTAAGGCTCTCATGATAATCTCCATCTTGAAGTCCTTCAATCTTTTTATCATCAAACACAACATGTATTGATTCCACAACAATATTGGTTCTTAGATTGTAGACTCTATATGTTTTATCAACAGCATATCCAACAAAAATTCCTTCATCTGCTTTAGCATCAAACTTCCCATTTTGATTAGTTTGACTTCTCAGAATATAGCATTTACAAAAGACATGAAGAAAATTTAGAGTTGGCTTCTTGTTCTTGAACAAGTGATAGGGAGTCATGCATCTTGCTTGATTAACCAGGAAAATATTCTGAGTGTAGCATGCAGTATTTACAGTTTCAGCCCAGAAATATGTTGGCAGTTTAGATTCTTCAAGCATTGTCCTTGCAGCTTCAATAAGTGATATGTTCATCCTTTCTGCTACTTCATTCTGTTGTGGAGTTCTAGCTGCTGAAAACTCATGCAGAATCCCATTTTACTCATAGAATGCTCTCATGACTGAATTCTTGAACTCAGTTCCATTGTCACTCCTGATTCTTCTAACCTTGAAATCAGGATGATTATTGACTTGCCTTATGTGATTGATGATGATTTCACTAGCCTCATCTTTAGACTTTAGGAAATATGTCCAAGAGAACTTTGAGAAATCATCTACAATTACTAGGCAAAATCTTTTCCTTGACATGGACAACACATTGACTGGTCCAAACAAATTCATGTGTAGCAGTTGCAGAGGTTCTTCAATTGTTGAATCAAGTTTCTTCCTGAATGATGCTTTAATTTGCTTCCCTTTTTGACAGGCATCACACAGTCCATCCTTAGAAAACTCCACTAGAGGAATTCCTCTAACCAGTTCTTTCTTTACTAGCTCATTCATGGTCTTGAAGTTTAAATGGGATAGCTTCCTGTGCCATAGCCAACTTTCATCCTGACTTGCTTTACTGAGAAGACTAGTAATAGATTCTGCATTAGATGAGTTGAAATCAGCTAGGTACACATTTCCTTTTCTTACACCAGTGAGAACCACTTTGTTGCTTCTTTTTTTAGTCACAATACAGGCTTCTGAGTTGAAGGTTACTGAGTTGCCTTTATCACAAAGCTGGCTGATACTCAAAAAGTTGTGTTTGAGACCATCCACTAAGGCAACTTCCTCAATGATGACATTGTCCTTTGAAATCAAGCCATATGCCACAGTATAACCCTTGCTGTCATCTCCAAAAGTAATACTTGGGCCAGCTCTCTCCTTGAACTCTGTGAGCAGGGTAGAATCACCAGTCATGTGTCTTGAACAACCACTATCCAAGTACCAAAGATTCTTTTTGTTTCCCTGCACACATCAAAATCAAATCAAATTGATTTTGGTACCCAAGTTTCCTTGGGTCCTGCCTTGTTAGCTTTCTTTTTCTTTTTCTTAAGCTTTATCTCATTTGACTTGGGGATATCAGATTCATCCTTGGTCATTTGAGTTGGGCCTTTGAAACAATTCATTGCAACAGAATTATCATGCATATTATAATCAACAGGGAATGGCATGTTATTAGTGAACATGTGTTACGACCGGCATTTTATGTAATATTATTTATGGATTGGGTATAATATTAAAGTCAAATGAAAATATATTCAATGATTGTACGCTAGTGTGAGTGAAAGTTTCTGCATTATAAATTTGCTTTGTGTAGTATATGATTTTTCAAAGCAAGAGTTTATTTAATTTCTTTATTTTTGATTTATAAGGAATATTCTAAGCTTTGGAAAAATTTTCTTTTAAAAGGTATTTTGTGCACAAATTTTGAAAATGATTTTATAAAGTCTCTAAAAATCCAAGTTATTTTATGATATAAATTTTATAATTTTTGAACTTATATTTTATTTTATAAAAATAAATCATTATTAATTTTAGTTGTCATATTTATCAAATTACATAAGAGACCATGCATGCAAATCACCCTTCTATTCTCTCAAAGGGCAAACAAGACTTTTCCAACCCCACTAACTCATTTGATTATTACCAAATTACTACCTTAGCCTTGCATGCAAAATGGCCTAACTTTAACCAAGGGACATTTTTGTAAGTTCTCACTTTCACTCATCATTTGTAAACTAAATAGCATAAAACAAAGAAATCAAAGTGGGAGAAGTCATTCTCATTCCACACTCCAACACCCCACAAATTTTCTCTCCTCCCCCTCCCACATTGCTCTCGGCCGAAGGCCAATTCCCCACCCCCCTTTCATTTTTCAATTCATTCTTCATCTTCCCAAGTGTAAATCTTTTACCTACATTCATCTTATATACTTTCCAAGTATTTTGTGACTTGGAAGTTGAAGTTCCATGGATGCATGTGTAGTTCTTATGTGATCTCCAAAGAGAAACTCTTGATTCTTGTGAATTCAAGAGCTCTCTATGAGATATATTATGTATATGTGCTAACTAAGTATTTTACGGAGATATCATGCTTTAAAATCCTTTGCATGCTACTGAAATTTCATTATATATTTATGTTTATCCATGCATGTTAGTTTTAAGACATTAAAATGATGATCAACCATGTTTTGCATGCTACTCTTTTCGAAATCATGTAGTTATGTTTAAAATCTATAAATTCGAAATATGTGTGCTTAAAATAGATTGTTTCCATGATAAATTTCTTATTAATACTTAAAAGAAGTTATATTTCATGATTATTAAGGATGAATATTAGGTGCAAGTCGATTTTGCAAGCATTTACAACTTTATGCCTAGCCGAAATCTTGTTATGTGCTTTCCATGAGTTGCATGTTATATATTTGGTTACATGTTGTTGTTTTTGGGCATGGATGATCTCACCCAAATTTATTTTGAGAATAAGGGAGTTAGTTCAGTAGATTACCATGTATAAGTCTTGGTTTAAGTATTGAGTTGTTGTTAGTTGAGTTTGTCAAGTCAAAACCTTGGAAAATGAGAGTTATAGTTTCTGCAGAAAAATCAGTATAGCACCCTGAGGTTTAGAGTGAGTTTTGACCATGTCATTGGTGTGCACTTTGAGGCCCAAGCTACCAGAAGTTAGTATTGGGAGTATATAAAAGGTTCTAGGAGTTGGTTGGAGGTTTGCATGTCGTTTGGTTAGGTGCACAAGTAGAATCACAAACTCTGTCCAGCAGGGGACAGTTTTGTTGCAACTTAGAAATAGGGAGATTTGACCATGTCATGGGTAGGCCCTCATTAGGTCCAATTGGGCCTTAGTTAGAGGGAGTGTCAGAGAAGTTTTTCCAACCATAGTTCATAGGATATGAGTTAGAACCATGTGTCACAAGTTAATTCAAGTCAGGGCATTTTCTGCCCAGAAAAACAGGGGAACCTTGGACTTTTAGCTTAGGCCCAAGAAGGCCCAAGCCAGGCCCTTGAGCCACATCAAGTTTGTGAGATGCCCTTAGGTCAGGAGAGTTTTGTGTAAAAGTTTTGAAGGAAAACTTGTAGTTTAAGAGTGTCTAATGTACTCAAGAAACCATAGTTATCATTCTGAAATTTGCACCAGTGATCACTTTCACTTATCACATAGTTTTAGAACACTTAGAAGTGAGTATTAGGTCGACCACCATAGTTGTAAGATAGTATAAGGTCAGTAGAGCAAAAGGCACAAGTGAGGGTCAATAGGTTTTGGATAATTTAGGAAAGGCACATCGAGTTAGGAAGCCGAAATTAGAAGACCTTGTCTAGTTTAGCGACCAAGTGACTTAAGTTGTGAGTCGAGATCATCCAAGCCTAGTGTTGCATTATGGTATATATGGTGTTATTTGGTGTTAATATATGATATGTGAATATGTGGCTATGTGTGTGCAATTATAATTTAAAAGTGAATATAAATTAAGTGCATATAGGCCTAAGTGCCATCCGTGTTTAATTTCGAGTTGTTAATAGGTTAAGTTGGTGAGAATATACTATAATGAGGATTATTATTATTTATGTAGGATCTCGAGACGAGGGAAAACTTGCCATAAAAGTCGAGTGAAGCTCCAGTTGTTGCTCCTACCAGTCAGACCAGACCAACCTATCTCAAGGCAAGTGATTCAACTTGACCTTCGTATTTACTACAAATAGTTCTTATATATTGATGCAATTATCCTGAGTCATTTTGTATATTTAAATCAAGCGTATCTTTTGTTTATCTTTGAGTTACATAGAGATGCCATGAACCCTCGAGTACGTATTGCAAGTAGTTCAAAAGTCTTTCATGATAAGTTTAATGCCATGATAAAATGAAGAGTTGATATATTACTTGATGGATCCTCTTGATTAACATGTTGATGTTTCCTAAGTATTAATATCTCATCCTGATACTTGAACCCCTATAGAACCTTACCTTGAACTCTGATAGTCAGAAACTTACCAGCTTGATTCCTCATTGATTGATACCCCTCTTTCTTATCCTAAAGCTTGACAATTCTGATATATTCTGAGCTAAAAATCATTTCTTCATACCTTAACACCCCTAGTATTCATGAAGTTTACATTCTTAATGATCCAGCACTTGAACCTTGATGAGAAACCATTGCTTTGAGCCCAAATTGGCATTACCCTTCATATTATCCATTAGCCTCACTAAATCCTCTTGTCCAAATCTTTGATATATGAAAACCATTCAATTACTTGAATAGAGAATAGTTTTGTGAATCATTGCTCTGATATTCAGTACCTTGTTTCCCGTGTTTCGAGTTGATCTATAATTCCTTAATAAAAATATTTACTGTTAAAAGAGACTTTGTTACAATTCGGCATCAGCTTTTCAAATAAATAAAATGTGGGTTTTCAGTCCCAAAGGGGGATAAATGTTTTCTTTGAATGGTGGATCTGGACTGAGACGCGAGTCCTTTCCACACTTATATTAGGCTTAAAAGTTGCCTAGGGATTCCCATTAATGTTTTAGAACCCAGCGAGGTTCGGGATTACTTCGCGGCTGATCACCGGCTGTAATCCGTAGCGTCATAAAATGATTTTGATTAAGACATGATTTTAAAATTGTTTTGATGAAAGCAAAATGATGCCATCTCACATAGTTTTTATCTCTCGTTACCTTTGGTTATGACTTTCCATTGTCATTCTTAAAAGTATATCTCAATTTATATTTTGTGTCGTACTGTTAGCACTTGTTGAGCATTTGGCTCACTTCTTGCTTTACCCAGATATTACAGGTAGCAGCTATGGTTAGATTCAAGCAGACTGCCCGTAAGACCTGTGATGCTGATGCTTATGTTCGAGCTCAGGTAGAATAAGTAATAATAGTTGTGTGAGGACTCGGTATTTGTAATCAGATGTAATAGTTGGTAGTGTTGGGCTGTTCCAAACCCTAAACTGTAAGATCTTGGATTTTGGTTGTGTATTCTTCATTAAAAAGATGTAATAGCTATATTTATTTTGCTGTTTAAGTTGGGGGTGTGACAGGTTTTGGTATCAGAGCTCCGGTTTAGAGTCCCTGGATAGCCCAAATAGGTTATAGGATTTGTGTGTAGGTTATAGATATTATGCGAGAGAGTAGGTTAAGTAAATTATTATTAATACTCCTCTTATTGGTTGTCAGCAAAGGGCGCATTCCTCGTCATCCTCTGGGTCGGACGACACTATTGCTTTCTCCGTGTATGCTGAGTTGAGGCGCGAGTTCGACATGCTTCAGGGCAAGTACGACCGACTGATAGACCGACTGAAGAACGTGTATCCGGACAGCCGAAACTACGAAGGGAAGCCCAAGGAGCAGATGACTGCGAGACTTGAGACCTTGGTTCAGTACGTCAACACTAAGCTTGAGGAGATGCCAGCATACCGGGACCGTACCAGCCAGTATGTCATTCAGATGGTGGCGGATGAGCTCCAGAGCATTGTGAAGACGCTTCGAGAGGAAAAGACTACCAAGCCCCGTTCAGATGGAGTGGAGCCTTAGTTCTTTCCATTTATCTTTCATGTTGTTGTACTATCAGACTCTATGGAATCCCCAGTTGTTTCCGTTTTTCCTTTAAATAAGCCTGTTATTCCTAGAAACAGACTATGTCCCAATCCTATGTACTGTGACCTTTAAAATCTCAATAATTATGTGCTATTGTTCCATTTGCTCTCAACTGTTATTTTATGTTTTTATCATCATATCTGCTTAATTTGGAAACTTGACCCCATATGAAAATGAGAATGCCATGCGATACCCTCGAATCATTTTATCATTCATATCTGTTTTGATACAACTCTTATTTCAGGATCATGCCTCTCAAAAAGAAGAACCCAACAACCACCTTCACCACAGACCCAAATATTCTTCGACTACTGAAAACCTTGCAACAGCAAACCAATGCTATAGCTCAACAACAATTAACTCTTCAACAATGAATTGAAAACCAAGATAACCGTGAGCCACACCAACCACCTGAACCACCAGTACCACCTAGACAAATTGTCACTTTCAAGGCTTTTCAGAATGTGAATCCACCTGTATTTCATGATACCACTGATCCAGTGATAGCTAACACATGGATCAAGGAGATGGAAAGGGCTTTTGAGTTGGTACAGTTAGGAGACGATCAGAAGATGTCGTATGTTACTTACTTCTTGAAGGGAGAAGTTATCTATTGGTGGGAATCAGTAAAGGCCATGGAAGTCACTCAGCAGGTTTCTTGGGAGAGATTTAAAAAGTTATTTCTGGAAAAGTATTACCCTAAGTACATGCAGAATCAGATAGAGCTAAAATTTCTTGAGTTGAAGCAAGGGAACATGACTGTATTGGAGTATGAGAAGAAGTTCACTGAGTTGTCAAGGTTTGTGACAAAGTATACCAGCACTGAGGAGGAAAAAGCAAAGAAATTTCAGCAAGGATTGGAGCCTTGGATCAGAGATAGGGTGGCTATGTTTGAGCTTGAAACTTATGCGGGAGTAGTACAGAAAGCTGCTCTGATTGAGAATAATGGGATGCAGTCAAGGAAAGAGAGGGATAACAAGAAGAGGAAGGTTCCATTTTATGGAGAAAAGTCTGAAGCTGGAAGTTCGCAAGATCGGAATGTAAAGAGGATTGGTTTTCAGAAGGGCGAAAATTTTCAAAAGAAGGGAAATTTGGGCAAAAGGCAAGAATCAAAAGGAAACAACCAGGCAAGCCAAGGGCAAGTTGGAGAAAACAGGTTCCAGAGACCGGAATGCAAGCACTGTGGAAGAAGGCACCCCGGAGTATGCAATAAGCTGAGTATGACCTGTTATAGGTGCAATCAGAAGGGACATTTGGCAAATGAGTGCAAGATGCCGAAGCCAGGAGTTACGTGTTACAAATGTGGGAAGATTGGACACATGGCTAGGGAGTGTAAGGCAACAGGACCAGTCAAAGCTCTGATGAATGTGGCAAGTACCAGTGCAAGCGTGCTAGCTGAGGTATTGGCATTACCTCCACCACCCGCACCAACCCCGCAAGCAACAGCAAGGACATTTGATCTAAAGATGAAAGATGCTGTTCAGAATTCTGAGGTGATAGCAGGTACACTTTTACTCAATAATGTCAAAGCTAAAGTATTGATTGATTCGGGAGCAACAAGATCTTTCATATCAGAATCTTTTGTTGATAAGCTTCAATGTGAGAAAATGGTTATGAGTGAGGTAGTAAATGTGGTAATTGCGAACCAAGAGAAGATTCCTGTGAATCAATTTTGTCCAAAGTGTGAGATCGATATTTCGGGATATAAGTTTTCAGCCGACTTGATACTCTTCAAGTTGGGAGAGTTTGACATAATTTTAGGAATGGATTGGTTAGGAGAGAATAGCGCTCAGATAAATTGTAAGACCAAGAGAGTGTATTTAAAGACGAAGAGTGGAGAGAAGGTAGTATTTAAGGGGCAGAGGCAAGAGCAACTATTTCTTACAATCGTTCAGGCTAAGAAGTTGCTTAGAAAAGGTTGTGAGTCGTTCCTAGCATATGTAGTGGATTCAGAGAGAGGCAGCCCCAGCATGGAAGATATTCCTGTAGTTAGTGAGTTCCTCGATGTGTTTCCCGACGAACTACCAGGCTTACCACCAGATCGACAAATTGAGTTTGAGATCAACCTTGCTCCAGGCACGGAACCAGTTTCAAAGGCCCCATATAGGATGGCACCAGCAGAAATGAAAGAGTTGGCAAGCCAGCTACAAGAATTATTGGATAAAGGAGTGATACGACCAAGTATGTCGCCATGGGGAGCACCTGTTCTGTTTGTAAAGAAGAAAGATCGGAGTATGCGTCTATGCATAGATTACCGGGAGCTGAATAAGGTGACGATCAAGAACCGTTACCCGCTACCAAGGATAGATGACCTTTTTGATCAGTTGAAGGGAGCAAAATGCTTTTCGAAGATTGATTTGAGATCGGGATACCATCAATTAAAGATCAAAGAAGAAGATATTCCTAAGACCGTATTCAGGACCAGATATGGGCATTATGAATTCCTAGTAATGCCGTTTGGATTGACCAACGCTCCGGCCGCATTTATGGATCTGATGAATCGAGTATTTAAGAAGTATTTGGACAAATTTGTCGTGGTATTTATTGATGACATCCTTATTTATTCTAAGTCGGAAGAAGAACATAAACAGACCTCTGGATAGCCTTGGAGATACTCCGACAAGAGAAGTTGTATGCCAAGTTCACCAAATGTGAGTTTTGGTTAAAGGAAGTTCAATTTTTGGGGCATGTTATTGGAAATGAGGGAGTTAAAGTGGATCTGGCGAAGATTGAGGCAGTTATGAGTTGGGAGAGGCCAAAGACTCCTACGGAAGTGCGAAGTTTTCTAGGATTGGCCGGATACTATAGAAGATTCGTCAAGGATTTCTCGAAGATCGCCACGCCATTGACCAAGTTAACCAGAAAGAATCAAAAGTTTGAATGGAGTGCAGAATGTGAAGATAGCTTTCAAGAATTAAAACAGAAGTTGGTAACAGCTCCGGTGTTGGTACTTCCAGATGATCAAGGGAATTTTGTAATATACAGCGACGCTTCACATAAGGGTTTGGGTTGTGTGTTGATGCAACACAGTAAAGTGATCGCATATGCATCAAGACAGTTGAAGCCGCATGAGTTAAAGTACCCGACGCATGACTTGGAACTAGCCGCCATAGTGTTCGCACTCAAGGTCTGGAGACATTACCTCTATGGAGAGAAGTGTGAAATCTACACGGATCACAAGAGTTTAAAGTACATTTTTACTCAGAAAGAGCTCAATATGAGGCAGAGGAGATGGCTGGAACTGATCAAGGACTATGACTGCTCGATAAATTACCATCCTGGAAAGGCGAACGTAGTGGCCGATGCTCTGAGTAGGAAGGAGAGATTGAATATGATGATAACATCAAAAGAGTTATCTGAAGAAATCGAAAAATTGGAATTGGAACTTTGTGCTTATGGAAAAGTCGAGGAAGTTTGTCGTGCAATGACCTTTCAGCCAACACTATTGGGAAAGATAAAGAAGTGTCAAGAAGAAGTAATGGAGAAAGAGAAGAATCAGTTATCTGGAGAGGAGATTAATACTCAAAGGGATGAGCAAGGGATACTAAGGTTTTCATCCAGAATATGGATTCCCCATGTACCTGAATTAAAGAATGAGATCCTCCATGAAGCCCACAATTCAAAATTTTCAATCCACCCGGGAAGCACCAAGATGTATCGAGACTTAAAGAAGAACTTTTGGTGGCCAAATATGAAGCGAGACATGGCAGAATGGGTTGCGAAGTGCTATACTTGTCAGAAAGTAAAGGCAGAACATCAATGACCAAGCGGATTAATTCAGCCCCTGAAGATTCCAGAATGGAAATGGGAAAATATCGCTATGGACTTTATAGTAGGACTACCGCGAACGAAATCCGGACATGACGCAATATGGGTTATAGTTGATCGTCTTACGAAGTCGGCGCATTTCCTTCCAATAAACGAGAAGTCGTCATTGGACAAGTTGGTTCATTTGTATGTGTGCGAAATCATACTAAGGCATGGAATACCCGTATCAATAGTTTCAGACAGAGATCCCCGATTTAACTCAAGATTCTGGAAGCAATTTCAGGAATGTCTTGGTACGAAGTTGAATATGAGCACGGCGTACCACCCGCAGACTGATGGCCAGAGTGAAAGGACAATTCAAACAATTGAAGATATGTTGCGCAGTTGTGTAATCGATTTTGCAGGAAGTTGGGACGACCATTTGCCGTTGATTGAATTCTCTTACAACAACAGCTATCATTCCAGTATCGGCATGCCACCATATAAAGCTTTGTACGGGCGAAAGTGTAGATCACCAACAAGTTGGGATGAAGTAGGAGAAGAAAGAATTCTCGGCTCGGATTTGGTACAACAGTTGCATGACTCGGTCAAGTTAATTCAGAAAAGGTTGCTTGCTGCTCAAGATAGACAGAGGAAGTATGCGGATCCAGCGCGTAAGGACGTTCAATTCCAAATTGGCGAAGCTGTGTTACTGAAGGTGTCACCTAGAAAAGGGTTGATAAGATTTGGCAAGAAAGGGAAGTTAGCACCTAGATACATAGGTCCTTTTGAGATTTTGAGTCAAGTGGGAAAGGTGGCCTACGAGTTGGCCTTACCACCTCAGTATCGGCATGTGCATAATGTGTTCCATGTATCGTTGCTTAAGAAGTACAATCCTGACGCTAGCCATGTGATAGAATATGAACCTGTAGAAATTCAGGCAGACCTGTCATTTGTGGAGTAACCGGTTAAAATACTCGACTGGCAAGTAAAGAGTCTTAGAAATAAGTCAGTAAAGTTAGTAAAAGTACTTTGGAGGAACCCTAAGGTCGAAGAGTCGACTTGGGAGTTAGAGTCTGATATGCATTCCCGGCATCCTCATCTTTTCTCTTAGATTCTGGGGACAGAATCCCTTAAGGGGGAGAGGATGTTACGACCGGCATTTTATGTAATATTATTTGTGGATTGGGTATAATATTAAAGTCAAATGAAAATATATTCAATGATTGTACGCTAGTGTGAGTGAAAGTTTCTGCATTATAAATTTGCTTTGTGTAGTATATGATTTTTCAAAGCAAGAGTTTATTTAATTTCTTTATTTTTGATTTATAAGGAATATTCTAAGCTTTGGAAAAATTTTCTTTTAAGAGGTATTTTGTTCATAAATTTTGAAAATGATTTTATAAAGTCTCTAAAAATCCAAGTTATTTTATGATATAAATTTTATAATTTTTGAACTTATATTTTATTTTATAAAAATATATCATTATAAATTTTAGTTGTCATATTTATCAAATTACATAAGAGACCATGCATGCAAATCACCCTTCTATTCTCTCAAAGGGCAAACAAGACTTTTCCAACCCCACTAACTCATTTGATTATTACCAAATTACTATCTTAGCCTTGCATGCAAAATGGCCTAACTTTAACCAAGGGACATTTTTGTAAGTTCTCACTTCCACTCATCATTTGTAAACTAAATAGCATAAAACAAAGAAATCAAAGTGGGAGAAGTCATTCTCATTCCACACTCCAACACCCCACAAATTTTCTCTCCTCCCCCTCCCACATTGCTCTCGGCCGAAGGCCAATTCCCCACCCCCCTTTCATTTTTCAATTCATTCTTCATCTTCCCAAGTGTAAATCTTTTACCTACATTCATCTTATATACTTTCCAAGTGTTTTGTGACTTGGAAGTTGAAGTTCCATGGATGCATGTGTAGTTCTTATGTGATCTCCAAAGAGAAACTCTTGATTCTTGTGAATTCAAGAGCTCTCTATGAGATATATTATGTATATGTGCTAACTAAGTGTTTAAGGAGATATCATGCTTTAAAATCCTTTGCATGCTACTGAAATTTCATTATATATTTATGTTTAGCCATGCATGTTAGTTTTAAGACATTAAAATGATGATCAACCATGTTTTGCATGCTACTCTTTTCGAAATCATGTAGTTATGTTTAAAATCTATAAATTCGAAATATGTGTGCTTAAAATAGATTGTTTCCATGATAAATTTCTTATTAATACTTAAAAGAAGTTATATTTCATGATTATTAAGGATGAATATTAGGTGCAAGTCGATTTTGCAAGCATTTACAACTTTATGCCTAGCCGAAATCTTGTTATGTGCTTTCCATGAGTTGCATATTATATATTTGGTTGCATGTTGTTGTTTTTGGGCATGGATGATCTCACCCAAATTTATTTTGAGAATAAGGGAGTTAGTTCAGTAGATTACCATGTATAAGTCTTGGTTTAAGTATTGAGTTGTTGTTAGTTGAGTTTGTCAAGTCAAAACCTTGGAAAATGAGAGTTATAGTTTCTGCAGAAAAATCAGTATAGCACCCTGAGGTTTAGAGTGAGTTTTGACCATGTCATTGGTGTGCACTTTGAGGCCCAAGCTACCAGAAGTTAGTATTGGGAGTATATAAAATGTTTTAGGAGTTGATTGGAGGTTTGCATGTCATTTGGTTAGGTGCACAAGTAGAATCACAAAATCTGTCCAGCAGGGGACAGTTTTGTTGTAACTTAGAAATAGGGAGATTTGACCATGTCATGGGTAGGCCCTCATTAGGCCCAATTGAGCCTTAGTTAGAGGGAGTGTCAGAGAAGTTTTTCCAACCATAGTTCATAGGATATGAGTTAGAACCATGTGTCACAAGTTAATTCAAGTCAGGGCATTTTCTGCCCAGAAAAACAGGGGAACCTTGGACTTTTAGCTTAGGCCCAAGAAGGCCCAAGCCAGGCCCTTGAGCCACATCAAGTTTGTAAGATGCCCTTAGGTCAGGAGAGTTTTGTGTAAAAGTTTTGAAGGAAAACTTGTAGTTTAAGAGTGTCTAATGTACTCAAGAAACCATAGTTATCATTCTGAAATTTGCACCAGTGAGCACTTTCACTTATCACATAGTTTTAGAACACTTAGAAGTGAGTATTAGGTCAACCACCATAGTTTTAAGATAGTATAATGTTAGTAGAGCAAAAGGCACAAGTGAGGGTCAATAGGTTTTGGATAATTTAGGAAAGGCACATCGAGTTAGGAAGCCGAAATTAGAAGACCTTGTCTAGTTTAGCGACCAAGTGACTTAAGTTGTGAGTCGAGATCATCGAAGCCTAGTGTTGCATTATGGTATATATGGTGTTATTTGGTGTTAATATATGATATGTGAATATGTGGCTATGTGTGTGCAATTGTAATTTAAAAGTGAATATAAATTAAGTGCATATAGGCCTAAGTGCCATCCGTGTTTAATTTCGAGTTGTAAATAGGTTAAGTTGGTGAGAATATATTATAATGAGGATTATTATTATTTATGTAGATTCTCGAGACGAGGGAAAACTTGCCATAAAAGTCGAGTGAAGCTCCAGTTGTTGCTCCTACCAGTCAGACCAGACCAACCTATCTCAAGGCAAGTGATTTAACTTGACCTTCGTATTTACTACAAATAGTTCTTATATATTGATGCAATTATCCTGAGTCATTTTGATATATTTAAATCAAGCGTATCTTTTGTTTATCTTTGAGTTACATAGAGATGCCATGAACCCTCGAGTACGTATTGCAAGTAGTTCAAAAGTCTTTCATGATAAGTTTAATGCCCTGATAAAATGAAGAGTTGATATATTACTTGATGGATCCTCTTGATTAATATGTTGATGTTTCCTAAGTATTAATATCTCATCCTGATACTTGAACCCCTATAGAACCTTACCTTGAACTCTGATAGTCAGAAACTTACCAGCTTGATTCCTCATTGATTGATACCCCTCTTTCTTATCCTAAAGCTTGACAATTCTGATATATTCTGAGCTAAAAATCATTTCTTCATACCTTAACACCCCTAGTATTCATGAAGTTTACATTCTTAATGATCCAGCACTTGAACCTTGATGAGAAACCATTGCTTTGAGCCCAAATTGGCATTAGCCTCACTAAATCCTCTTGTCCAAATCTTTGATATATGAAAACCATTCAATTACTTGAATAGAGAATAGTTTTGTGAATCATGGCTCTAATATTCAGTACCTTGTTTCCCGTGTTTCGAGTTGATCTATAATTCCTTAATAAAAATGTTTACTGTTAAAAGAGATTTTGTTACAATTCGGCATCGGCTTTTCAAATAAATAAAATGTGGGTTTTCAGTCCCAAAGGGGGATAAATGTTTTCTTTGAATGGTGGATCTGGACTGAGACGCGAGTCCTTTCCACACTTATATTAGGCTTAAAAGTTGCCTAGGGATTCCTATTAATATTTTAGAACCCAGCGAGGTTCGGGATTACTTCGCGGTTGATCACCGGCTGTAATCCGTAGCGTCATAAAATGATTTTGATTAAGACATGATTTTAAAATTGTTTTGATGAAAGCAAAATGATGCCATCTCACATAGTTTTTATCTATCGTTACCTTTGGTTATGACTTTCCATTGTCATTCTTAAAAGTATATCTCAATTTATATTTTGTGTCGTACTGTTAGCACTTGTTGAGCATTTGGCTCACTTCTTGTTTTACCCTGATATTACAGCTAGCAGCTATGGTTAGATTCAAGCAGACTGCCCGTAAGACCTGTGATGTTGATGCTTATGTTCGAGCTCAGGTAGAATAAGTAATAATAGTTGTGTGAGGACTCGGTATTTGTAATCAGATGTAATAGTTGGTAGTGTTGGGCTGTTCCAAACCCTAAACTGTAAGATCTTGGATTTTGGTTGTGTATTCTTCATTAAAAAGATGTAATAGCTATATTTATTTTGCTGTTTAAGTTGGGGGTGTGACAACATGTTAATCCAGTAAGGTATGCTAAATGGCATTTATGGCATACTAAATGCAGCATAATAGGGATTAGGTGCAAATGGCATATTAGCAAATTATGCATTCAAATTCTGTGTAGACATAGCATTCATAGGCATGGGAGGCATGGCATTCATGTTAGGAAAGTGAGGTGGCACAGACATGGAAGTAGGCATGGCAGATTTGCAATTAACAGACAAATGATTTACACTACCATACTTGACACAGATTTTTCTAGGAGCATATTAATCAGGTGTGTAGTTATTGTGTTTGTTAATCCCTACTTTACCATTTCTAATATATTTCTTTTTAACCTCTGTTTTCACCTCAATCTTTTCAAGTATGTCACTTAACTGTTTGACAGTCATGTGACCAACATTAGCCTTTTTCCCTTTCTTAACTTGACTCGATTCTCCTGAAACAAAGTTCTTGGAAACAGATCCATACTTTTCATTCAGATTAACAAGTTTGGCTTTACTAATAGGCTTGCTTACAGCCGACGAATGAGGATTTTTATCAGTCGACGGATAACCCTTTTTATTATCTGACGGATGATCCTCATCATCCGTCGAGTCTACATATGTTAGCACTCCATCCACCAAATTTGGTTCTTGTTTCTCCTTGTTCTTTTTCCAGGCTGCATCACAGAAGGACTCGATTCCTTGAACTTTGGTAATTTGAGCATGGACATCTCTAGATGTTTTCCATGACTTAATCACCTCCTGTTCACGCTCGAGCAGCTTCTTCAAAATTTCTTCTTTCTTCAAGGACTCAGTTAATTCCTCCTTGGCAATCTTACACTCAATTCTTAATTTTTCAAAATTAATGAACTGAGACTCTAGCACATTATTTATCTCACTCAAAAACAAATTGTTTTATTTGATTTTAGCATTTTCTTTAGTAAGAGACTTAAGTGTAACACGCAAATGATATAACTCTGTAGACAAGTCATTTATAGCATCATTACACTCAACTTTAGATAAATGTGTAAGGTTTGTAGTAATTACCTGATTACTTGAAGAACTTGTTTCTGTTTCATCAGACTTGGCCATTAGGGCTAGATTGACATAGCTGACATCTTCATCTACATCCAGACCATCTGCTGCCCAGTCGTTTTCTTGTGTAATGAAAGCCCTTTCATTTTATTTGAGCAGCTCAAAGTATTTTTGCTTATAATCCACATGCTCAAACTTTTTCTTACTGGGATCTGACTTCCTACACTCACTGGCAAAGTGCCCTGCCAAGCCACATTTGAAACATTTGAATTTTGATTTATCCACCATGTTTTTATTTGGCTTGGCTGCTCCAAAGTTCTTTTTGAACTTGAGCTTGGCAAATCTTCTAGAAAGAAATGCTAAATGTTCATCAATATCTTCCATGTCATCTTGGCTTAAAGAATCTTCACTTTCTACTGCAAGCCCCTTGCCCTTGCTTTCACAGACCCTTGAAGTTGACTCAACAGCTTCCATCTTCATATCCTTCTCTTTCTCTAACTCAGCAACTAGTGCAATGGACCCTCCTTTCTTCTTTCCTCTCTCCATCCTCTCATCTTGCTCTATTTCAAGCTCATAAGTTTTCAGGATGCTATACAGTCTCTCCAAAGTAAACTCCTTATAATCTTGTGAGTTTCTTAATGAGACTGTCATTGGTTTCCATTCCTTTGGAAGAGATCTAAGGAATTTCAGATTGGAGTCTTTTGTCTGATAGACCCTTCCATGCAACTTTAGAGCATTTAGCAGTTTTTGAAACCTACTAAAAATGTCAGTGAGAAACTCACTTTCTTCATTATGAAAATGCTCATTTTGCTGAATCAGTAGCTGCATCTTGTTTTCTCTAACTTGCTCAGTGCCATCACAGATGATCTGTATTGTATCCCAAACATCCTTGGCAGTTTTGTAGTTGATAATGTTGTCAAACATATCACCATCAACTCCATTAAACAGGATATTCATGGCACTTTTATCCTTCCTGACTTGTTCAATATCAGGATTAGACCATTCATGCCTTGGTTTGGGGACAGATGGCTCATTTCCAGTTGCAACTCTCATTGGAATATGAGGGCCTCTTTCTATGCAGTCCACATAGGCCTCATCTTGAGAAAGCAAATGAAGATGCATCTTTACCTTCCAATGACGGTAATTATCTTTATCCAAAAAAGGAATCTTGACTCCAACATCCTTCTTGTTCATCTTGCTGTATTGTTTTGATCTTTAAACTCTTTGTTCTTCAAGAGCTTGCTCTGATACCAATTATTAGTCCCTTAACAATATAACAAGAATTACAGAAGGGGGGTTGAATGGAATTCTTGAAACTTTTTCTTGAAAAAAATGTTCTAACTCAAATATATATATAAGTGTGAATTGATTAGCAGAATGCGGAATAGTTACTTCAAATGAATCAAAACACAAGTAATTAAAAACAAGAGTCTTTAAAAACTTTCTGGTGGATTTGAATGATTCCACCAGAGATATATAATATATATCGACAGAACTCTGTGTGCAAAAAGCTCACAGTTGCTTACAAAATGATAACAACTAAGAATGAGAGAAATGCTAAGAATACAGCTTACAAATGTTTCTCTCTTGGTTGCTTAGTTTCTTAGTTACTATTCTATTGCTGCTTCTTGGTTTATATATCACCAAGATTACAAAGTAATAAGACAGGATAATAAAACAGAACTATCAAGTCTAATACAATGCTACTTCATTACTCTATTCCAGCATCTTTGAATATCTCCATAATAGCATGGAAATGGCAATGCTTCTTTGTTCTTGAAAACCCAGTTGAATAGGCTACCACATTCCATTTGCATACACTCGACGCATGTAATTGTGTTGTCACTGTGAATAGATATTTGATTTCTTTATCCGTCGAGTTTATGATCATCCGTCGAGTTATTGTTATTTATCCGTCGGGTAGCAATCAGGCACTTGACTCCACTTTATTTATGCAGAATTACAAGACATCATCTATGTACAATTAATCAACATATTCTGCATATCTAGTTAAAGTCAACATGACTTAAGTACTACTACAGATTCTAAACAATGTGTATGCAGAAATGTGCTACAGACTTATTGTTACATAAGCTACTCACTCGATGGATAATAGGTCATCATCCGTCGGGACTAAAATGAGTTATCCGTCGGGACTATAATCCTTATCCGTCGAGTGCTACATTTTCACTAAGTAAAATCTACCAAGGTGTTTTGTTCATGAAATCACCAAGTACACAACATATACACAATAATAGCATCACTAAAATTATAGTAATTATCAGTAAGCAGCATGTAGAGCATGTTAAGCATAGTAGTATTGATAGAATCAAAGTTGCTTATTTAACCAGAAAACACCTTGGTAACTACATCACACAAAAAATTCTAGTCTTTCCTAACACCTAGCCTCCTAATTTCACTTAACTTAGTGGTAGGGAGTGCATAACCAATAGAATTAAGCAAGTTAACTAAATCAGCATCTGTGTGTGGTTTAGTAGTAGTGTTTTTCAGGAATTTTAAAGCATGCTTGGATAATATCACTGTTAATACAAAATTCCTTACCTTTAATGGAGAGAATTATAATTTTGTCAGTTGCCTGATACACAGCAGTGGTCTACATCTCCTTCACAACTTCACAGTAGATTCTGGATGATTTCAGCATGGCATTGCTAAGCTTGCATCCCTTCACAAAATCCATTATTTTGTGATAATCTTCAGAGGCTTGAATCTCTTTATTCACAAGACCCACGAAATTGTTCTTCTCATAAATAAATCCTGACTGAGACATGATCTTGACTACTGGTGCCATTGTTAAAGCAAGGGAATTTGCAGAAAGAAAGAGGGTTTTGCTTTGAGGAAGAAGAAAGCAGTTAATTGCAATAGAGAAAGATAAAAGCTAAAATAAACTTGAAGTTAGGCTTTTATACTTTTATATATTCTCAAATAAAATGGGATAAAAAATAAAGGTAAAAATTAAAGACATAATAAAAGTTGCCCAAAATAGCCGTTTAAAAGTAAAATAAACTGTCAAAATTATGTCAATTATCCGTCGTGATATACCTACAGACTGTAAGTAAATCTGATGGATAATATTCAGAATTTTAACGGCTAAGATGTAGACAATTCGACGGATGAGAATAAAGTAATTATCCGTCGGGTTTAAAATAATCTAGAAAAGTAATTGATTTTTAACAGGCTATTCTATTTCGACGGATGATCAAACTTGATGGATAATGAACATCCGTCGAGATGTAGATTTTGACAGCCAAATTTTCATCCAAAACAGAAGAATCAATTAAGATTCTGGATGTATTTCAACTTGCAGAATTATCAAAAATGATTTAAGAATAATTAAGCATACCTAACTCACTTACCAACCTAGTGACGGTGGATTCATCAAGTGGCTTGGTAAAGATATCTGCAAGTTGCTTCTCACTTGGAACAAAATGAAGTTCCACAATACTATTCATTACATGTTCTCTAATGAAGTGGTACTTGATGTCTATGTCCTTTGTTCTTGAATGCTGTACTGGATTTTCAATAATGGTAATAACACTTGTGTTATCATAGAAAATAAGAATCTTATTCACCTGTAGACCATAGTCCAACCGTTGATTTTTCATCCATAGAATATGTGCACAGCAACTGCCAGCAATAATATGTTCAGCTTCAGCTGTAGAAGTAAAAACTGAATTTTGCTTTTTACTGAACCAGGACACCAGCTTGTTTCCTAGAAATTGACAGGTTCCTGTTGTACTTTTTCTATCAATTTTATAACCTACATAATCTGCATCTGAATAACCAGTTAGATCAAAACCAGAATCTCTAGGGTACCAAATGCCAAGTTTTGGTGTTTCCTTGAGATATCTGAAAATTCTCTTAATAGATATTAAATGAGACTCTCTAGGATCAGCCTGAAATCTAGCACAGAGACAAGTAGCAAATATTATATCTGGCATACTAGCTGTTAAGTACAAAAGTGAGCCAACCATGCCTCTATAACTTGAGATGTCCACAGACTTTTCAGTAGTTTTTAATTCAAGTTTAGTTGCAGTGGCCATGGGAATTTTTGCAGATGTGCAATCCATAAGATCAAAATTTCTTTAAAAGATCATAAATATATTTGGTTTGACTAATGAATATTCCATCACTAACTTGCTTAACTTGTAACCAAGAAAGTACATTAGTTTTCCCATCATGCTCGTTTCATACTTACTTTGCATCAATTTGGCAAACTTTTTGCAAAGTTTTTCATCTGTAGAGCCAAATATAATATCATCTATATAAATTTGAACAAGTATGCTAGAACCATTAACATTTCTAAAGAATAAATTTATGTCAACAGTACCTCTTGTGAAGTGATTTTCTAAGAGAAACTTTGACAAAGTATAATACCAGGCTCTAGGTGCTTGCTTCAATCCATAAAGTGCTTTCAAAAGATAGTAGACATATTCTGGAAAATTTGGATCTTCAAAACTAGGAGGTTGGCTGACATACACTTCCTCCTCCAAATCTTCATTCATAAAGGCACTTTTGACATCTATTTGAGAGACTTTGAAATTGGCATGGGCTGCATAGGCTAAGAAAATTCTGATGGCTTCAAGTCTTGCAACAAGAGCAAAAGTTTCTTCAAAATCGATTCCTTCTTATTAACAGTAGCCCTTAGCAACCAATCTAGCTTTGTTCCTGACAACTATGCCATTTTCATCCATCTTGTTTCTGAATACCCACTTGGTGTCAATTGGATTCTTTCCTTTAGGCTTGGGTACCAGCTTCCGTACTTTATTTCTTTCAAATTGGTTTAGCTCCTCCTGTATCGCTAGAGCCCAATCAGGATCCAACAAAACTTCTTCTACTTTCTTTGGTTCTTCCTTTGAGAGAAAGCTATTATACATACATTCTTCTTGAATTGCTTTTCTTATTTGAACTGTAGAAGATACATCACCAATAATGAGCTCAAAAGGGTGATCTATAACACCCCCAAATCCGGGGTCAAGGGATTTGGTCGTCACTATGAAACCTCAATCCAGATCAACCTGTTTAATCAATAATTAAATGTCAGCGGAAGATATATATTATAAATGACCCCAAACTACACCCAAGATCTTTTAAGGTTACAGTTCTAGAAACAAGAAATCCAAATTCCACAAATAAATTTTTCACTTTCTTTTGAAACTCTTTTCAATAAATTCCAACTCAAAACTAAACCCACTAGTATAACTTCAAAATGAAGTATACTAGGCCCAAATATAATACACAACTATAATATAATATAATATAATATAAACAACTTTACACAATACAACTTACACTATCCCGCAACCCCTGGATTAACAACCTTCCAAGAGCTTCTTTTTTGCTTCCTTGAATTACACAGCTAAACAGCGCAAGCTAATCCTTACTGGAGGTTAAATTTGAAAACAGGTAAGTATGAGCGGAAGAAATGCTCAGCAAGTTAATTATAACATATATAGGGTCGTTTTGATAAAAAACTGACATCTGCCTCAGCGCAGAACATTTAAAAATCATAATTGCTGAATCATAAAATTTTAGTTGAGGAACCCTAGAATTGATTCCTTAATTGTATTCAAAACCATTTTGATATTTTTGAGCGAAATACTTCAGTAATACTTTGAATCTTGACGAGAATAAAACTCGTAAAACAGTGTTTACGGAAATATCGTAAACAATAATAACATGAAGCAATGATTACGGAATGAATCAGAAACTTTACTCAAAACCGAACTCTTCAAGTTAATACTTATTTTGCTGTCATATCAAATTAGATATCAATACGAACTTTGATGCTCACAACACCCATACTGAAGTCAACATCAATCATCTATACTAATACCACCTTTGATATTTAACAACAACGTAAGTATCAGCATAAATCAGAATCTGAATCAAAACTGCATTTTACCATTATTCCAAAACAGAAACAGTTGATAAATCATTTGTTCTCTCTTTATCAAAATAATAAAGAAAATTAGATATCAATTTAGATTGGAACCAATTATATTTCATGTTGTTTCCGATGATCAGTCGCGAAACAACACCGGTATCCCGCAGCCATACCGTAAATATAGGTACTACCCGTATCCCGAAGACATACGGTACCTATAGGGCGCCAGAAAAGGCATAACTAGCCTCGAAAGATATTACAGCTGGACCGATATCTCGATCACCTACGCAGTAACCAGTAACCAGTAACCATTCCAATCTTAAAAACCTTTTTATTGAAAAAGGATCTGAATCATTCGATATCCTAAATAATTTTATTCCCCCATTCACTTGGGCAGGAATACTCACAACAAAATCATCTTTCTCAAAATCCAAAATATTTATAATCCAGTAATTTGATAAGTAAAATCACTTAGCTATTCAGAACATAGAATAGCAGAAGAATACTTGCATAAACAGAATTATTTAATTCAGCGATATGTAAAACATTTAACTATTATGAACTGAATAGGGAAAGCAATACTTGCATGATAAGATTCAAAATAAATATCACTTGAATAATAATTGATGATAGGGATACTTGCCTTTGGGTTTTAGCAGTTAGTCACACTCGTAATGACGCATTTATTCTGACATTCTGTCTTGAAACATCACCGTCCTTCTTTTCAACACTTCACTGTTATGCTGCTCCCGCGATTGCTAGAAGCTAGATATCCGATACCATTCCATTTCATTCTTTATCCAACACCTTGTCCTGATCAACTCGAACGATTCGCATCTATAATTAAAAGATCACACGTTAATCGTCTAATCGATAATTACTCAACGAACTGCGCGTCAACACCCTATCATCTACCCATACGATAGCCCACACATAACTATAACAGTCAAACACAGGACTTTTGACTCACATATGCACATAATTCACATAGCATATAAACACATAATTCACGTATCACATAATTCATATAACACATGCCTCGGTTCGTCAAAAGGGTCGACTCGGTGTGTTTAAAACTGAAATCGGGTCAAAAATATGATTTATTGATCAATAATCGACTCAGAATGATTCGTAAAACAAGCGACCTTTCGAAACAAAAGAATTTGGCTCTCGAAAGTATTTTTATTAAAAGCAAAAAAAAATTCTGAGTCCGTACGCGTTCGTTTCGTACTGAACGGACGAACGGTTTATTTTCAACGAATAAAATAAGAATTAAATGGAGATAAATCAATTAATAATAATATTAATTGATTTTTAAATATCAAAATATAATTTTGAAAGGCTTAAAACAATTTTCAGGATTTTTTTCAATTAATTACAAATAATTATATTTTATTTAACTATTTATAAATAAAATTAATTGATTAAATGAATTAATCAATTAATTAAATCTATAAATAATCAATTAAAATAAATTATAAATAATTAAAACAAATATAGATTTTTGAAAATAATAACAAAAGTAAAATTTTGAAATTTAAAAATAATTAAGTAAATAATTTTTAGAATTTAAAATAATATTAAATGATTTTTTTTTGGGAATTTAGAAATAAATTTTGAAATAAAGTAAAAAAAAATGCCAAAAACAGCTGGGGAAGTATAGGTTGTCTTCAACCTTGGATCGAGGGGCGGAGAACTGGCGGAGATACCACCGGAAAATGAAGAACAAGTCGCCAGAGCCGGTGACTTGCCCAGATTCCGGCAGTCGACACACGGCTGAAACGCAGCCTTTCGACTCGGTTTCAATACCAAAATCATCCTTGCATTCAACGAAACCCAGAAACGTTTATCATAATCCCAAACCATTACCAGAATCAATTCCCCGGCCGAATTCAAAGAATTTTTCGGCCAACAAACCGGCGACACTCGAATTCCCTCATTTCTCAACCAAATTTCATGAATTATATCTCAAAACGAAGCTTAGATCATTTGTAATCAATTTATGCAATCAAAATCACTCAACCTATCATTGATAATCTATAAAATTGAAAATAAAAACATACAAAATCAAGAACTCGGTTATATCGATTTGGGACCCAAACAAATCAACTAATCATACGAATCGACTATATAAATCATTCTAAAGCTATTTGCAATCTCAAATATAATCAACAATTAATGGAAATAAAAAATCGATTTCAAGCCAAGAACATAAAAAACCGATTTTACCAGAAACTCAACCTTAAATGCTAAAACTGGTATGAAATTGACGGGCTCGTTGAGAGGAGTGTTTTGGTTACTAGAACATCGGATTTGGCTCCCTGAATCACCCAAAATCATTGATTCTTTGTTCTTGAATGAATTTCACCCCCAAATTCTTGATTTCCTAATTTTGTTTTTTTATTAAAAATAAAATGCAATAAAATAGATAATTACACTATTTATATTATCTGAAAATTAATACCTCAAAATCTATTTTAGGGTATTTTTATTCCCATAATTAAAATAATTAAGCCCCAAAATGATAATTGCGGGGAATAATTTTAAAAACAGTAAAATATAAAATATGTATCAAATTTTCCCCAGAATTGTGAATAATTCAAAAATATAAAAGTACAGGGTATTTGAAATACGTATAATTTTATAAAAATAAAAACACAGATTTTGTGGGGTTTGACATCCCGGTGGGGTCCCGGTCCCTTTATTTTCGAAAAACAAAAACGATACTTAAATTAATCGAAAAACCCGAACACATATAAAATACATTCAACACACATAAAATGAGATAAAACGAATAACACAAATAAACACACGCCTAAATTACGGATCGATTCATATAAATGCAGTTTGAACACGTAACAAGTATCATATTGAATCATGTCAGATCCGAAAATAGATTACTTAGCTACTAAGTAACTATAAAATGATATAGTTTAATATCATATTTGGATAATTATCAAAACCGTACTTTTTATAAAACACTTTATACGAAAATAATGTAATAATATCCCGTCTTTCAAAAATACGGGTTTTGTTGATTTATCGAAATAGCCATCGTATCGAAAATCTTGCGTCGGACCGCGCATGGGTCAAACCGTAATCCGGATCGAAAAAGTCAAAACACGGAAAATGTCTGGAATTACCAGGTTAGGTTAGGAAGGAGTTTTCGGAAGAGTTTCGGGTTATAAAAACGCAAAAAAAGGTCGAAGTTGGACGATTCCCGACTTTATAAAACAGTTTTATAATGACTCAGAAAATAATTAATAAATACCTAAATTATTATAAAATCATATAACAGTCCAAAAATTACCAGAAAAATATCACAATTATCTAAATTTTATTTTGAACACGTAAAAATTAAAATACTCAAATAATATCACATATAAACACCCAAACATCAATTCCAATTATCAGATAATTCACCAAAATTCACATAAAAATCACATAAATAATTCCAACTAATAATAATAATATTTAAAAATATGGGATATTACAATCTACCCCCTTACAAGGATTCCGTCCTCGGAATCAGCAGAAGAAAGCACTAAGGGTTTTCTAACCAAGTTTCCAATCTTGCATACTTAATTTTTCTCAAAATTCCAAATAACACTGAAATTCCTTATACCACACAATTATCACGGGAGCTTCACTCCGCACCATTGTTCCTTCCATACCCTTTGACCAATTTCTCAATAGAATTGCTTTTACTAATTGCGAGAAAGAAGAATAGAGAGGAAGATAGAAAGAAAGAAACAGAAAGAGAGAGAGAGAGAGAGAGAGAGAGAGAGAGAGAGAGAGAGAGAGAGAGAGAGAGAGAGAGAGAGAGAGAGAGAGAGAGAGAGAGAGAGAGAGAGAGAGAGAGAAGTAAAGAAACAGATTGACTTCGGTATACACCACTGATATCTTAATCACATTGCAGTCCGTTGTTGCTATTGGTAATCCGATCACATATTCTTACTTTAACTTGACCAGGATAATTCAGCTCAACTTTATTGACATACCTTCGAATGTTTGAGATATTAAAATGATGAATTCCAAATAGAAGAGAATTTCATGTCATAACAGGACCAAGATCTGAATTTGAGAAAAAGTATTGTTGAAATATAAAAATAACTGAGAGATCAATATGATCAAATGAACTTGGTATTGCATGACCAAATTAAGACACTACTAAATGTTATTAGCCTTCATGTATTCACAATACACACAAGTGATGGCGTCCCACCCAACTCATATCACACAGACAGGTATACCATGTGTCCCCTATGGTTAGGGTTGTTCATCTCAGTCAGAATAAAAGAATATCAAAGGAATCCAAAATTAAATGAATAAAACTGAATAGATTTCAAAGCTAATATTTCTGAAGGAAATGAAGTCCAGAGAATAAAAATTCTGACACAAAATGAATAATCTGGTGTTAGGGATTATGTCTTCTAACTGATATTTCTTTTTTGAGAGAAGTCAAAAGAATTTATAGAAAGAGAAGGTATTGCAAAAGTCTTAATGCTTATCTTCTGTTTGAATTCTTATGTTGACTCGTCATCCGATTCTCGACACTTCTTCATATTCCAGGGATATCGATAATCTTCATCGTCGTCGAATCGTAGTCTCGGAAGATTCCACAATAGAAGTTTGCAGCTTCCCGGAGTTCCATCCAGCTCAGCACAATCATCTCGAACGAATGCGTCTATCTTAGCTTACTCGTTGGTACTATATCCAATAGTCCAACAGGAACTCGATATGAGCTCAAACGTCCTCACATAGCTATACACACTCCTACACACTCTCGTTTCTAGTTTACTATAACCTCAGCTCTGATACCAATCTGTAATGCCCCCAAATCCGGGGTCAAGGGATTTGGTCATCACTATGAAACCTCAATCCAGATCAACCTATTTAATCAATAATTAAATGCCAGCGGAAGATATTTATCATAAATGACCCCAAACTACACCCAAGATCTTTTAAGGTTATAGTTCTAGAAACAATAAATCTGAATTCCACAAATAAATTTTTCACTTTCTTTTGAAACTCTTTTCAATAAATTCCAACTCAAAACTAAACCCATTAGTATAACTTCGAAATGAAGTATACTAGGCCCAAATATAATACACAACTATAATATAATATAATATAAACAACTTTACACAATAAAACTTACACTAGCCCGCAACCCCTGGATCAACCACCTTCCAAGAGCTTCTTCTTTGCTTCCTCGAATTACGCAGCTAAATAGCGCAAGCTAATCCTCACTGGAGGTTAAATTTGAAAACAGGCAAGTATGAGCAGAAGAAATGCTCAGCAAGTTAATTATAACATATATAGGGTCGTTTTGATAAAAAACTGACATCTGCCTCAGCACAGAACATTTAAAAATCATAATTGCTGGATCATAAAATTTTAGTCGAGGAACCCCAGAATTGATTCCTTAATTGTATTAAAAACCATTTTAATATTTTTGAGCGAAATGCTTCAGCAATACTTTGAATCTTGACGAAAATAAAACTCGTAAAACAGTGTTTACGGAAATATCGTAAACAACAATAACATGAAGCAATGATTATGGAATGAATCAGAAACTTTACTCAAAACCGAACTCTTCAAGTTAATACTTATTTTGCTGTCATATCAAATTAGATTTTAATACGAACTTTGATGCTCACAACACCCATACTGAAGTCAACATCAATCATCTATACTAATACCACCTTTGATATTTAACAACAACGTAAGTATCAGCATAAATCAGAATCTGAATCAAAACTGCATTTTACCATTATTCCAAAACAGAAACAATTGATAAATCATTTGTTCTCTCTTTATCAAAACAATAAAGAAATTTAGATATCAATTTAGATTGGAACCAATTATATTTCATGATGTTTCCGATGATCAGTCGCAAAACAACACCGGTATCCCGCAGCCACACCGTAAATATAGGTACTACCCGTATCCCGAAGACATACGGTACCTATAGGGCGCCAGAAAAGGCATAACTAGCCTTGAAAGATATTACAGCTGGACCGATATCTCGATCACCTACGCTGTAATCAGTAACCATTCCAATTTTAAAAACCTTTTTATTGAAAAAGGATCTGAATCATTCGATATCCTAAATAATTTTATTCCCCTTGGGCAGGAATACTCGCAACAAAATCATCCTTCTCAAAATCCAAAATATTTATGATCCAGTAATTTGACAAGTAAAATTAATTAGCTATTCTGAACATATAATAGCAGAAGAATACTTGCATAAACAGAATTATTTAATTCAGCGATATGTAAAACATTTATCTATTATGAACTGAATAGGGAAAGCAATACTTGAAAGGAATATGTCCTAAGTCCAATCATGTATTAGGATTTAGCAATAACTTTTATGTAATCTATTTTAATTTCATTGATATTAATAAAGACTTGTTTTGGTTTTATTACGGGCTTTATCTATTTAAGTGTTTAAATAAGATATACCATAGTTTAGAGTAAAGCTTTTTATGGATTATGATGAGATCATAATAGTGAGACCTAAAAAGATGATAACTCTAAACTTAAATAGTTCCTGGTCATAGGATTACTAACTGGTAATTAATAATCCGTAAAGATCGGTACATACTATGCTTGCTTCATTATGAAGGATGTCTGTTCTCATAGACATTTGTGTGGTGACACTATAGCTAGTATGTAGGTGCTTATTATAGAATAAGTTCACTGAACATGACTCGCACAGCTGAACAACTGATGGAGTTCACTCACGTGTCAGCAGTTGTTCATATAGTGATAGTTGTACAAGTATCCTTAGACTTGAGGTCATCATAGTCATCTTGTGTACACTGAACTATGCTTTGGTTTAGTTCTTAGTCTCCAGGGACAATTATTAGGGCTCTTCTGGGTATAGGAATTTGTACACGAAGATAGTGTATGATCAATAAAGTATCTACCCCTTCCAGTGAAGGAAGCGAATGTTCAAGGCTGATCCACTTATGCTAGTTCAGGAATCTCTGGCCAGAGTAAATGAAATTAGAAAGGAGTTTCTAATTTGCATAGAACTACGCATAGTAAATGGTAAGCAAGTGATTGAATTAGATAGGCTTGACACGAGATCCATGCCTTGTATTTAATCGGGACATTGTAGGGTAGAAGGAGTTTATTGTACGGTAACTATTCACTGAATAGGTTCTTGGTATTCTAAGTAGTGAATTCATATTATCCGGATAGTCGCGATATGCTGAGAAGTATCCCTCACGATGTAGAATAAATGTGATTAATTAATCATATTTAATAAATTAGAGAATTTATATAAATAATGATATAATAGTTTTATTATTATTTATTTCTACTACCGGCTTAATATTGAACCTACAGGGTCACACCATAAAAAGAGAATGATTTAATGGTGGAGGAATTAATTAATAATGGCTAAATAATTATATATTTGTGAAATAAATAATTAATTGGCAAATTTAATAATTGATTAAATGAGATTTAATTGATTATAAATTAATTAAGAAAAGTTCTTAATATTATTAATTAAAGGATTTAATTTTTGGAAATTAAATCAAGAGAGAGAATTATTTCTAAAGTGTTTAGAAAAAGGATTAATGATTAAAAGGTGTTTTAATTATTAATGAGAATAATAAATGGGATAATAATAATAATATTTATGAGAAAATTTCAGCTGAAAATTTTACCTATAAATACACTATTATAGACCCTATTTTATTTGAACCCACATCGAAACACAAAACCCAAAAAGTTTGGAAAACCCAATTCTCTCCACCTCTTTCCTCCTCCTTAACATCGTTTTCTTGGTGGATACCGGTGGAGTGCTTCACACTTGAGGAGCAACTGCTAAGGATCTCTGATCGTTGTCTCCGAATTATTTTAAAAGGTTAGATTTGATCCCTCGAATTTTTATTCACGATTTATATGCTTTTATTTGGATTTTGTATGTGTAAAAGTGTTTTGCCATGCCCCCGCTGCGTTAAAAATCCAACAATGGTATCAGAGCATAGGTTGTATGCATATAGATCTGTGGTAAAAATTTCAGAATTTTATGTGCTTGTATGAATTAATTATGATTTTTACAAGTTATATCATGGATTAATTTTGTCTGATGAGAAATCGTTTCTCAGAATAATTTTGAATGTTGATCTGGGTTCTACAAGTGTTGTAGATCGTCTGTGTATTTTTTTTATAATTTTAGGATGTATAGATTTTTTATTATGAATTTTTGAAGTTCTTACAATTAAATTCGTAATTAAATAATCATATATATAAATATGAATTGTAAGTATATTTGTTTGTACTGCTGCTTGTCTGTTACTCTGCTGTTGGCACGGAGAAAGAAAGAACAGGCTGTCAGGTCTGACTTGCACGGAATTCGAGAAAAGGCGGCGGCGGCTGGAAAAAAAAAATAGGGGTGTAACGCATTCCGGGAATGCGTTACACACATGTGGCGCATTCACGGAATGCGTTACACACTTTAATGGCTGAAAAGGGGTGTAACGCATCACCGGACCTTCTATTGATTTTAAAATTGATTTTCTGGGAGTTTCGTAATTCCGTTTTAGGCGTGCAATATACCATTGGATTCGTTTTTCCGAGACGGATCTAATGGAGTGATCAATTTTAGTTTATATAAAAGTTTTGAACTGTTTATATTTCCATGAAGTGTTTTAAAGCTGTTTTTTGACTGTTTTAGTTGCTTTTAAATGCTTCATGTGATACATAGAGATGTATATTGCTTAGACCAATGTGCTAGATGATGTAACATGCCTACCTTGATGTTTATTCATGTTTATATATGTGATATATGCTTAGTTTATCATGCGATGATAGATTTAGGTGAACTTAAATGAACATAAGGCGTTTGTTAGACAACCTAATATAGTGAAATTGTTTCATAACCTTAATAACAATATTATAAATACAATCATGAGATTCTTGTGTTTATGAAACACGTAATTGAATATGAATTTTCGATATGAGAGAAAGGATGATTCTGTCAACAACAGATTTCTATCTGTAAGAAAGGGTTATTAAGTGACGCCTCTTGACAATGCTCCACCCGATCTGGGAATCATCTGATTATTGATTATTGATTTGAAATATTTAATTTAAAAGGAAGAATCTCTTTATAATATGATTATGATTGTAACGTAATATAATCCCTCTAAAATTAAATAATATCAAGTAGTAATTGGCCAATGACACAACGGGCTTGTGTCGGTCATAGCCTTCCAACATGGTAGAAAGTAGTTCTTATTTTTGAATCATTGTCGTTTCGTGCCACAACCGAGGGCTTTGATTTCGAAATAAGAAATACTTGCCTATTACATAGAGATGTGTACATTGAATAAGAATCTAAAGGTCGTTACGTGCCACAGCCATGGGCCTTTGGAGACTGATTCAATTATACGGAATGTTGGGTTAGTCTTGACTTAGAATATTGAGTTTGTCGTGCCACAGCCGTGACTCAATTATTCAAGAGGCTAAAGTTTGATTAGGGAATAACATTAGATGTAATTGACAAGAGTTGTCTGCCTATTGAACATTACATGGCGTTTCGTGCCACAGCCGGGGTTGTGTAATGGAATGTAGGATCCATATTCCCACTATCATTATGAATGCTTAATTTTTCACGTAGGGGGTTGAATAAATTAGGAAAACTAGTGGGAGCCACTTATGAATAAAGACCCGATTCATATAGTATTTTGAAATGAAATTGAATATTTGCTAAGTGTTGTTATGTGTTTATCATTTACAAATTTACTTTGTACGTTATGTCTTCTGTACTATCACTCAGGAGCATACTAGATGCTCACAAATTGACTGGTCCTAATTATGCTGACTGGCCTCGAAACTTGAGAATTGTTCTCAGGATTGAGAAGCTGGAATACGTGATTGACTCACCTAAGCCTACTGAACCTGCTAGTGATGTACATAATGATGAACATGTTGTGTATCGTAAGTGGATAGATGATGCAAATGTTGCTCAATGCATCATGCTAGCTTCCATGAACATTGAGCTACAGAAGCAACATGAGCATATGGATGCTCACACTATCCTCGTGCATCTACAAGAGTTGTATGATGTGGCAGGGAGGACAGCTCGATATGAGATATCGAAGGAGTTGTTCGGTTGTAGGATGTCTGAGGGATCATCTGTGAATGACCATGTACTTAAGATGATCAATTTGATTGAACGTCTTGGACAACTTGGTTTTACCATGGATGGGGAGCTGAGCCAAGACTTGGTCTTGCAATCGCTTCCAAGTTCGTTCTCGCAGTTTGTTGTGAACTTTCACATGAATAAGTTGGATGTCAGCCTGCCTGAACTCCACAACATGTTGAAGACTGCGGAATCGAATTTTCCCCCTAAGAAGAGTTCTGTTCTTCTAATTGGTGAAGGTTCCAATCCTAAGAAAAGGAAGAGGAACTCTTCCAAGAAGAAGAAAGTAGGTGAGAAAACGCCGGTTCCACCAAAAGCTGAAGACCCCAAGAGCAAAGTTGTTTGCTTTTACTGTAACAAGGTGGGGCACTGGAAGAGGAACTGCAAGGTTTACCTTGCAGAAATGAAGAAGAAGAAGGGTAGTGAGACTACTGCTTCTGATTCAGGTATATTCATGAAAGAAGTGAATATGTCATTAAATCAAATTTCTACTTGGGTATTAGATACCGCCTGTGGTTCTCAAATCTGCAATTTGTTGCAGGGACCAAGGAGAAGTAGGACTCTTGAGGAAGAGGAGGTGGTTCTACTGATGGGAAATGGAGCAAGAGTTGCTGTTGTAGATGTAGAATCATTTCATTTACATAGGCCTACGGGCAAGACAATTGTTTGAAATAATTGTTATTTTGTTCCCTCGATTGTGAGGAATATTATTCCCATGTTAGACTTGGATGGATTTTCATTTATTATTGAGAATAATGAATGTTCTATTCTTAGAGATAATATTTTTTATGGACGTGGTACTTTAAATAATGGTCTGTATATATGTGACATAATTTACTTCAGATTGAACAAACTAATAAAAGAAAAGGGATGATGAAAATCTCACTTTATAGTGGCATTGCAGTCTCTATTTAGTAGACATGGAGAGAGGGCTGCAAATTTGCTAGGAATGGTACACACAGATGTATGTGGACCAATGTCTACGCAAGCCATGGGTGGATTTTCATACTTCATTACTTTCATAGATGATAGATCTGGATTCAGATATGTGTTTGATGAAACACAAGTCTGAGGTCTTTGAAAAGTTCAAAGAATATAAGTATGAAGTGGAGAAACAACCAAACATAATATTATAACTCTTCGATCAGATCGAGGTGGTGAATACTTTAATGGAGTGTTTCTAGATTATCTCAAAATAAATGGTATAGTCTCTCAGTGGACTCCTCCAGATTGGTATCTGAAAGGAGAAATCGAACTTTGTTAGACATAGTTCGGTCCATGATGAGCTATGCAAATCTTCCAGTATTCCTATGGGGTTATGCATTGGAAACCTCAGCATATTTACTGAATATGGTGCCTTCCAAATCTGTTCCTCAAACTCCGTATGAGATATGGAAAGTAAGGAAACCGAGTCTTAAACACGTTAAGATTTGGGGATGTCCAGCTTATGTCAAGTAAGTTGACCCAGATAAGCTGGAATATCAATCCGTAAAATGTAGTTTTGTGGGATATCCTAAAGAGACTTTAGGGTATTACTTTTGCACCGATCATCGGGTGTTCGTCTCCAGACATGCTACCTTCTTGGAAAAGGAGTTTATCCTTGAAGGAAACAGTGGGAGCAAAATTGAACTTGATGAAGTTCAAGAAGCACAAACTACTACAGATCAAGTGGAAACACCTGTTCTGACTGAACAACCTTTTGTGGAACAGCCCATTCATAGATCAGGGAGAGTGTCTCGCCAACCTGAGAGGTAATATGGCCTTGTCATTGAGAATGACAATGAGTTGTCGATCATTAATGATGACGACCCTGTGACCTATAATGAGGCTATGAGTAGTGTTGACTCAGAGAAATGGCATCGTGCCATGAAATCCGGAATGGAATCTATGTATAAGGTATACGAAAGAATGATTAGAGCAGGTGGCCAGGTGGAGACCTTTAAGGCCAGGCTTGTGGCAAAAGGATTCAAACAAAGGCAATGGATTAACTTTGATGAAACTTTTTACCTATAGCCCTGTTAAAATCAGTTCGGATTTTGCTTGCGAATGCTGCTTACTACGACTATGAAATCTGGCAGATGGCCAGATGGTTTTCTTTCCAAGGGAAATGAAAACCTAGTGTGTAAGCTGTTGCGAACCATATGTGGTTTAAAGCAAGCTTCTCGAAAGATGGAACATTCATTTTGATGAGACAATCAAAGAGTTTGATTTTATCAAAAATGAAGATGAACCATGCGTCTACAAAAGGGTTAGTGGGAGCGCGGTAACATTTCTTGTATTGTATTGAATTAGAGTTAACACACATAACAACATAGCAGACCCACTCACAAAGCTACTTTATAAAAGTCACTTTGATCGTCATAAAGACAAGATGGGTATTAGATACCAGAGTGATTGGCTTTAGTACAAGTGGAAGATTGAAAGGAATATGTCCTAAGTCCAATCATGTATTAGGATTTAGGAATAACTTTTATGTAATCTGTTTTGATTTCATTGATATTAATAAAGACTTGTTTTGGTTTTATTACGGGCTTTATCTATTTAAGTGTTTAAATAAGATATACCATAGTTTAGAGTAAAGCTTTTTATGGATTATGATGAGATCATAATAGTGAGACCTAAAAAGATGATAACTCTAAACTTAAATAGTTCCTGGTCATAGGATTACTAACTGGTAATTAATAATCCGCAAAGATCGGTACATACTATGCTTGCTTCATTATGAAGGATGTCTGTTCTCATAGACATTTGTGCGGTGACACTATAGCTAGTATGTAGGTGCTTATTATAAAATAAGTTCACTGAACATGACTCGTACAGCTGAACAACTGATGGAGTTCACTCACGTGTCAGCAGTTGTTCGCATAGTGATAGTTGTACAAGTATCCTTAGACTTGAGGTCATCATAGTCATCTTGTGTACACTGAACTATGCTTTGGTTTAGTTCTTAGTCTCCAGGGACAATTATTAGGGCTCTTCTGGGTATAGGAATTTGTACACGAAGATATTGTATGATCAATAAAGGATCTACCCCTTCCAGTGAAGGAAGCGAATGTTCAAGGTTGATCCACTTATGCTAGTTCAGGAATCTCTGGCCAGAGTAAATGAAATTAGAAAGGAGTTTCTAATTTGCATAGAACTACGCATAGTAAATGGTAAGCAAGTGATTGAATTAGATAGGCTTGACATGAGATCCATGCCTACCCTACAATCGGGACATTGTAGGGTAGAAGGAGTTTATTGTACGGTAACTATTCACTGAATAGGTTCTTGGTATTCTAAGCAGTGAATTCATATTATCCGGATAGTCGCGATATGCTGAGAAGTATCCCTCACGATGTAGAATAAATGTGATTAATTAATCATATTTAATAAATTAGAGAATTTATATAAATAATGATAAAATAGTTTTATTATTATTTATTTCTACTACCGGCTTAATATTGAACCTACAGGGTCACACCATAAAAAGAGAATGATTTAATGGTGGAGGAATTAATTAATAATGGCTAAATAATTATTTATTTGTGAAATAAATAATTAATTGGCAAATTTAATAATTGATTAAATGAGATTTAATTGATTATAAATTAATTAAGAAAACTTCTTAATATTATTAATTAAAGGATTTAATTTTTGGAAATTAAATCAAGAGAGAGAATTATTTCTAAAGTGTTTAGAAAAAGGATTAATGATTAAAAGGTGTTTTAATTATTAATGAGAATAATAAATGGGATAATAATAATAATATTTATGGGAAAATTTCAGCTGAAAATTTTGCCTATAAATACACTATTATAGACCCTATTTTATTTGAACCCACATCGAAACACAAAACCCAAAAAGTTTGGAAAACCCAATTCTCTCCACCTCCTTCCTCCTCCTTAACATCGTTTTCTTGGTGGATACCGGTGGAGTGCTTCACACTTGAGGAGCAACTGCTAAGGATCTCTGATCGTTGTCTCCGAATTATTTTAAAAGGTTAGATTTGATCCCTCGAATTTTTATTCACGATTTATATGCTTTTATTTGGATTTTGTATGTGTAAAAGTGTTTTGCCATGCCCCCGCTGCGTTACAAATCCAACAATACTTGCATGATAAGATTCAAAATAAATATCACTTAAATAATAAGTGATGATATGGATACTTGCCTTTGGGTTTTAGCAGTTAGTCACACTCGCAATAACGCATCTATCCTAACATTCTGTCTTGAAACATCACCGTCCTTCTTTTCAACACTTCACTGCTATGCTGCTCCTGCGATTGCTAGAAGCCGGATATCCGATACCATTCCATTTCATTCTTTATCCAACACCTTGTCCTGATCAACTCGAACGATTCACATCTATAATTAAAAGATCACACTTTAATCGTCTAATCGATAATTACTCAACGAACTGCGCATCAACACCCTATCGTCTACCCATACGATAGCCCACATATAACTATAACAGAAAAACTGTTAGGAATATGTGTATTAGTTTGATGATAAGTTCAGCAAAAGACTTAAGTAGAAATCTAGTGTTTGTAGCCTCAACGGATAAGACCATCTTGGCTATCCGTTGAAGGAGTAGCCTTACTTAGCAATAAGTTTGGTATTGTAGCACATCTCACTTTCTGATTTCAAGCTGTAATTCTTAGATGTTGTTAGGAGATAATCAGTCATGTTGACTACTAATGGATGTACAAATAGGAGGGCTAATTGTAAATATTTCATGCCTTGTAATTTTGTATAAGTGAAGAAGTGTCAACGGATATTGAAGACCTTCAACGGATGAGAAACTAAGCTTCAACGGATGCCTCTAATGCTTCAACGGATAATATCCATCAACGGATAAGTGCTTCAATGGATAAAGCTTCAACTGCTAGAGCATCGACGGATAAAGCCATCAACGGATGAAAGCATCAACGGATGCACTGCTAGAGCATCAACGGATAAAGCCATCAACGGATGAAAGCTTCAACGGATGCTCAGTCTCATAGCTGTTGATAGTGACAGTTAACAAAGCTGACAGAGGCACATGGATTGACAGAGATGTGGTAGCCTATTTCAGGAACAGCAGAAAAAGCAGCCGTTTTTAGTCTGGTTCAAAATGGAAAGTCAACAGATAATTCCATATTACACTGGATAAAAATGGAACAGAAACAAGTGGAGAACTATTGTCTTATTGTACTTCATCTTTGTCTTCACTTGTAAACTTGGTATATATAAACCAAGTAGTAGCTAGTAATTAGATGTGAATTTTCCCTGAGTTGTTTAGAAATATCAAGAGAGAAAATCATCTAGTTTGTACTAGGAAGCAGCTGTGATTTAATTTTGAATCACAGATTTTCTGAAATAACACATCTCTGGTGGAACAACAAATCCACCAGAAAAGTTTTTAAGTTCTTTGTGTTCATTTCATTTGTGTTTAAATATATATATGTCTGCATCAGCTCCAAGCAATTCACACACATTTGATCACTCAAACACTTAGTCTTACAAACTACTCAAAACTTGAAAAAGTTTTGAGATTTACATTCAACCCCCCTTCTGTAAATCTCATTGTTAGTCCACTGGGAATAACAATTGGTATCAGAGCAAGCTCTTAATATACAGAGAGTTTAAAAATCTATTCTGCTAACATCATGAGTAAGAAGGATATTGGTATAAATATTCCAATCCTGGAAAGAGATAACTATCATCACTGGAAGGTGAAGATGCATTTACATCTTCTCTCTCAAGATGAAAGCTACATCAACTGCATTGAGAATGGTCCTCACATCCCACACAAGGTGGCCACAACTGCTACTGCTACAGTTGCTGTTGGACAGTCAATTCCCAAGCCAAAGGCAGAATGGACTGTTGAAGATATTGAAGAGGTCCACAAGGACAAGAAAGCCATGAACATTTTGTTTAATGGCCTGGATCAAGATATGTTTGACAATGTCATCAATAGCCAAACTGCTAAGGAAATTTGGGATACTGTGCAGCTTATCTGTGAAGGCACGGAGCAAGTTAGAGAAAACAAAATGCAGCTTCTCATTCAACAATATGAATATTTCCACTTTGAAGAAGGAGAATCATTGAATGATATATTCAACAGATTTCAGAAACTATTGAATGGATTAAAGCTGTATGGGAGAATGTACCAAGTCAAGGACTCCAATCTAAAATTTCTAAGGTCTCTACCAAAGGAATGGAAGCCTATGATTGTTTCTCTAAGAAATTCTCAAGATTATAAGGACTTCACACTTGAAAGATTATATGGAATTTTGAAGACTTATGAACTTGAGATGGAGCAAGATGAGCTGTTGGAAAAGGGAAAGAGAAAAGGAGGATCAGTTGCACTTGTAGCTGACAGTGAAAAAGTTGAAGCCAGAAATGAGGGAAAGACAATGCCAAGTCTCAAAATTGGCACATGTAAATCAGAATCAAGCAAGGGTAAAGAGCAAGTTGCTGAGGATGAAGACAATTCCAGTCAGGATGAATCTGATGATATTGATGAACATCTGGCCTTTCTGTCCAGGAGGTTTGCAAAGTTGAAGTTCAGGAAAAACACAAAGTTCACTAAGCCAAACAAAAATATGGTGGACAAATCAAAGTTCAAATGTTACAACTGTGGCATTAGTGGACACTTTGCAAGTGAGTGTAGGAAGCCAAATTCTGAAAAAAAAGAAATTTAAGCAAGTTGATTACAAAAGGAAGTATTTTGATTTGCTCAAACAAAAGGAAAGAGCTTTTCTCACTCAAGATGATTGGGCAGCAGATGGGGTAAATGAAGATGATGATATGGAATATGTCAACCTAGCCCTGATGGCTAATTCTGATGAAATTGAAACTAGTTCATCAAGCAACCAGGTAATTACTACTGATCTCTCTTAGCTTTCTAAACATGAATGCAATGAAGCCATACATGATATGTCCAATGAATTATATCATTTGCGTGTTTCTCTTAAATCACTAGCTAAAGAAAACACTAGGATCAAAGAAAATAATGTGTTTTTAAGTGATAGGAATGCTGTGTTAGAGAGTCAGGTAATTGAGCTTGAAAAGATTAAACTTAAATGCTTGACTGTCGAGAGTGAACTAGAAGAAGCTGTTAAGAAAGTAGAAATTCTTTCTAAACATTTAGAAAGTGAGCAAGAGGTAATCAAGGCCTGGAAAACATCTAGGGATGTTGGGGTTCAAATTGCCAAGGTTCAGGGAATTGAATCATTCTGTGAGGATGCCTGGAAGAAAAACAAAAAGAAGTTAGAATTAATTGATGGATTGTCAACGGATGTGGAATCAATGGATGATGAAAGTTATCCGTTGAAGGAAGAAAAGGAGCATCCGTTGAAGGCTCATCAATTAAAACAGGCAAGTTCTTTTAAAAATAAAAAGAATGATTCAACTCTCAAGAACTTTGTCAGAGAAGGAGCTAGTACATCCAGAGATGTCAGTAAGGTGAATATAGGACACATGACTTTAGATCAGTTGAAAGATAGGCTTAAGTTGGTTGAGGATAAGAAGGAAACCAAAAGAAAATCTAAAAGAAATGGGAAGGTAGGGATTAATAAACATAACAATTACACACCTGATAGGTATGCTCCTAGAAAAAGCTGTGTAAATTGTAAAAGTGTTAATCACCTATCTGATAATTGCAAATCTGTTAAAAATGCTCCCATGCCTTCAAATCCCTCCATGCCTAACATGTCTATGTCACCTCTGCATGCTATGCCTGTTATGTCTCACCAGAATCCCCATGCACATTTTGCAAACATGCCATACATTAACAATCCTTACTTTACTGCATTTAGTATGCCTCAAATGCCATACAATATGCCTATGTGGAATAACATGTTTGCACAACCTATACCTTATCAAATTCAATCAAATGTGTTAAATGATTCTGTGACTAACCCTACACTTCAACCAACCACATCTGAGACCAAGGTTGACCCAAAGTTACCTAAGTCAAAAGATGCAGGAGGAATGAAGTCTAGGAAAAAGACTAACAAGGCTGGACCCAAGGAAACTTGGGTACCAAAATCAACTTGATTGATTTTGTTGTGTGCAGGGACAAAGAAGGAATCTATGGTACTTGGACAGTGGTTGTTCAAGACACATGACAGGAGATTTCACCCTGCTCACAGAATTTAAGGAGAGAGCTGGCCCTAGCATAACCTTTGGAGATGACAACAAAGGATTCACTATGGGATATGGCTTGATTTCAAAAGAAAATGTCATCATTGATGAAGTTGCATTGGTTGATGGTCTCAAACACAATTTATTGAGCATCAGTCAACTATGTGACAGAGGGAATACTGTGTCCTTCAATTCTGAAGCCTGTATTGTCACAAGTAAAAAGGACAATAAAGTGGTTCTAACTGGAGTTAGAAAAGGAAATGTGTACTTAGCTGATTTCAACTCTACAGATGCAGAATCCATTACTTGTCTTCTCAGCAAAGCAAGTCCAGTTGAAAGTTGGCTATGGCACAAGAAGCTGTCCCATTTGAATTTCAAGACAATGAATGATCTAGTCAAAAAGGACTTAGTTAGAGGAATGCCTCTAGTGGAATTCACAAGGGATGGACTGTGTGATGCTTGTCAGAAAGGAAAGCAAAAGAAAGTATCATTCAGTAAGAAGCTTGAATCTGCAATTGATGAACCACTGCAACTTCTACACATGGATCTCTTTGGACCAGTTAATGTATTGTCAATTTCAAGGAAAAGATACTGCCTAGTGATTGTAGATGATTTCTCAAAGTTTTCATGGGTTTATTTTCTTGGATCAAAGGATGAAGCTAGTGAAATCATCATCAATCATATCAAGCAAGTCAACAATCATCCTGATTTCAAAGTAAGGAATATTAGGAGTGACAATGGAACTGAGTTCAAGAATTCAACCATGAAGATGTTCTGTGGAGTAAATGGGATCATGCATGAGTTCTCAGCTCCAAGAACTCCACAACAAAATGGGGTGGTGGAAAGGAAGAACAGATCACTAATTGAAGCTGCAAGGACAATGCTTGAGGAGTCAAAACTCCCAACTTATTTTTGGGCTGAGGCTGTTAACTGTGCATGTTACACTCAGAATATTTCTCTAATCAATCAAGCAAAATGCATGACTCCCTATCAATTATTCAAGAGAAGAAAACCAACTTTAAACTTTCTACATGTCTTTGGTTGCAAATGTTACATCTTAAGGAATCAATCTGATCACAAAGGAAAGTTTGATGCAAAGGCTGATGAAGGAATATTTGTTGGTTATTCTGCTGGAAAATCTTATAGGGTCTACAATCTAAGAACCAACATTGTCATGGAATATGTACATGTTGTGTTTGATGATAAAAACATTAATGGACTAACAGATGAGGGACATCATGAAGGACTCAAATTTGAAAATATTGAGATATATTGTGATGATAGTGAAGATGAGAATGATGAAGAAGACATCTCAAGAAGAAACCAGAGTCTGTCTTTGGATAATGCACAGAATGCTGCATCCGTTGAAAGTCAAAATTCAGCTTCCGTTGAAAGAAGCAATGCAGCATCCGTTGAAAGACAAAGTGCATCATCTGTTGAAGTTCATAACGAAGCATCCGTTGATCACAGTCTGTCAACGGATAATCACTTCACCTCATTAGTTGATAGAACTCCCAATTCCTTTCAAAGGATCAGCAACTCAGGGGGAGTTTCAACAAATCAACATTCTATCTCACATCATGACAATACTGAGGCAACCTCATTAAGGGCTAATCAACCACCTCAAAGGAAATGGACCAAGAATCACCCTTTTGAACTGATCATTGGTAATGCTTCATCAAAATTACAAACTAGAAGGGCTACTCAAGATGAATGTCTGTATAGTAGCTTTCTATCACAGGAGGACCCTAAGAGAGTGGAAGAAGCTCTATTGGATCCAGATTGGATTTTAGCAATGCAAGAGGAGCTAAACCACTTTGAAAGGAACAAAGTATGGAAGCTGGTACCCAAGCCAAAGAACAACAGTTCTATTGACACAAAATGGGTATTCAGAAACAAGATGGATGAAAATGGCATTGTCATAAGGAATAAAGCCAGATTGGTTGCCAAAGGCTATTCTCAACAAGAGGGAATAGATTTTGATGAAACATTTGCTCCAGTTGCAAGACTTGAAGCCATCAGAATCTTTCTAGCCTATGCAGCTAATGCCAATTTCAAAGTCTATCAGATGGATGTCAAGAGTGCATTTCTAAATGGGGAATTGGAGGAAGAAGTTTATGTAACCCAACCTCCTGGTTTTGAAGATCCAAATTTTCCAGACAATGTGTATTATTTGTTGAAAGCACTCTATGGACTAAAACAAGCACCTAGAGCCTGGTATGAGACTTTATCAAAGTTCCTTCTAGATAATCACTTCACAAGAGGTACTGTTGACAAAACTCTCTTCTTTAGAAATGTTAATGGCTCTAAGATACTTGTACAAATTTATGTAGATGATATTATATTTGGATCTACAGATGATAAACTTTGTAAAAAGTTTGCTAAATTAATGCAAAGTAAATATGAAATGAGCATGATGGGAGAACTAACTTACTTTCTTGGTTTACAAGTTAAACAAGTTAGTGATGGAATTTTCATTAGTCAAACTAAATATATTTATGATCTTTTAAAGAAGTTTGACTTAATGGATTGTTCACCTGCAAAAACTCCCATGGCCACTGCCACCAAGCTTGAATTAAACAAGGCTGAAAAGTCTGTGGATATTACAAGGTATAGAGGCATGGTTGACTCACTTTTATATTTAACTGCCAGTAGACCTGATATTATGTTTTCTACATGTCTCTGTGCTAGATTTCAAGCTGACCCTAAAGAATCTCACTTAGTGGCTATTAAAAGAATTTTCAGATATCTCAAAGGGACTCCAAATCTAGGAATTTGGTACCCTAGAGAGTCTGGTTTTGATCTAATTGGCTACTCAGATGCAGATTATGCAGGTTGCAAATTAGACAGGAAAAGCACAACAGGCACCTGTCAATTTCTAGGAAACAAGCTTGTATCATGGTTCAGCAAGAAGCAGAATTCTGTTTCCACATCAACAGCTGAAGCTGAATACATTGCAGCTGGGAGTTGCTGTGCATAAATACTGTGGATGAGGAATCAGTTATTTGACTATGGTATAACTGTTGACAAAATTCCAATATTTTGTGACAACACAAGTGCCATTGCCATTACTGAAAATCCAGTGCAGCACTCAAGAACCAAGCACATTGATATCAAGTACCACTTCATTAGGGAACATGTGATGAAAGGTACAGTGGAACTTCATTTTGTTCCAAGTGAAAAGCAGATTGCAGACATATTTACCAAGCCACTTGATGAATCAACATTCACAAGATTAGTAAGTGAGTTAGGTATGCTTAACTATTCATAATCTATGTCATCTATGTAATCTGTCTTGTAGCCTGAAATGAATTTGCTGCAAGAACAAAGTTGGCTTTTATCAAGACTTATCCTATCAACGGATATTCCCTATCCGTTGAAAGCCAAAATTGTTCTATCAACGGATATTCATTATCCGTTGAAAGACAAATACATTTCTGGTAATTTTATCCTTCAACGGATAAAATAGTGTTGTTCATCAACGGATAAACGGATAACTATTTACCTTATCCGTTGATGTGTCACGTTAGTGAGTGACATCCGTTGATTCTTTTACTCAACCGTTGATACAGATATACAGTGTTGTATGTATTTGTATTTACGGTAGTTTTCAGAATTTCTACAGTTTCTTTTATTCCTGAACGACTTTCACTTATTTAAAAGTATCATTTAATTGTTTTAATTTGTGTTTTAATTCAAGAAAGTATAAAAGCCCAATTGAATTCTTATTTTCACTTTACGCTTTCTTGCAATTATCATTCTCCTTCTCTCTCAATTCTCAAGTTCTTCTCTGCAACCTCTACTCACAAAAATGGCACCAGTAGTCAAAATTATGTCTCAAACAGGATTTGTTTATGAAAAGAATAATTTCATAGTCTTGGTTGAAAAGAAGGAAGCCCATTCTGATTATCACAAGATGATGGACTTCATCAAGAACTGCAAACTAAGCTATGCAATGCTGGAAGCCCCAACCATCTACTGTGAAGTGATTGAGGAGATTTGGACAACTGCAGAGTTCAACTCCACAGATATGGCCATTGCCTTCTCTCTCAAAGGTAAGGACTATTGTATTAATTGTGATGATTTACAATCTTGCTTTAAGTTGCCTGAGAATAATGCCATGACACCACACACTGATAAAGATGTCTCTGCTATGCTAGATTCCATAGGCTATGCTTTTGATTCTACTAGTTTAGGTAGTATTAGAAGAAAAGGCCTTAGGAAAGAATGGAGTTTTCTTGGAGATGCCTTTATTAAGGTTTTCTCTGGGAAGATTAGCAATTTTGATGCTATCACTTCATCTCTTGTTAATATGCTCTATATGCTAGTTTCCGATAGGTACTTTAATTTTAGCAACTGTGTTATGCTAGAATTAGGTTCCAGATTAGGTAACAAAGCTAATAGACCATATAACATCTACTTTGCTAGATTCTTTATGTTATTGGCTAACCATGTTGCTGAAGGTTTGGTTATATCCAATGAGAATAATAAACTCAAATGCTGGGCACAAGAGAAAAGGGTCCTTGCAGACCTTTTGAGAATGAACCTCAACAGCCAGGTGCCATTGGTATACTTGCCAATCATGAATGCACCACAGGTAAGTAAGGTAAATGTTTCTATAACTCCTACTATTTCCAACCCCAATGTTTCTTTGCCTTCTAGTGTGGCTATGGAACCTGTGTCATTGTCCAAACAGGCTCCTACCAAAGCCACCAAATCTAAAATCTCCAAAGTCAAGTCAAAGAAACCTACCTCTGTTGTTTCTCAAAAGACAACAGTTGTAACAACTACCATAAACCCTGAAGGGAGTGAACAGGGTGTGAGTGGTGAGGGGAGGGGTGAACATCAAAAAGCCCCCCAGGATAAGGTGGGAGAGGTGAGTGGTACCCATTCCAGCCAAGCCACAGTCTCTCAAAAGACTGTAGTGGTTCAAAAGGAGTCCAGCACATCCCTAGTTGCATCCTCCCAAAAGGATGTAACTATTGAAAATAGTCCCCACCCAGGGACACAGAACAAAAGAGGGAGGGACACTGAAGCTAAACATTCACCAATTCAAGCCTTTTCAAGGAAGAAGAAGGCCAAACCCCTAGTTTCCACACAAGGGGCACACACAGCACAAATACACCCACCAGTATCTGTGCCTTCTCAAATTCAGCTAGATGTGATTCCAGCAAATGTGGAATCACAGCCCCATTCTCTCAATATAGACACACACCATTTCTCAAACTCTCCTACACCCTCTCTGGATGTGGATATGATATTCACATCAATTCCTGATTCTCCCTCATTAAAACTCAGGAAGGAGCCCCACTCAAAACCTGGTGATCATCATCTTTTAGATGATTTGTTGGATCATCAGCCAATTCTTTCAGATGTAGTTGCAGAATCTGTGTCACCTCACTTAAAATCAATCCACACAGATTCAACAATTATATCACTTTCTATATCTACATTATTTCCTTCTTCAACGGATATCTCTCATCCGTTGACAAGTGGTTGTTCTTCAATGGATAAGCTTAACAGCAGTTATCCGTTGATACCATCAGTTTCCACTTCAACGGATACTCCCTATCCGTTGATGGCCTCTACACACTTAACAGAAACAACTCCAATTGTAGAGGACATGGCAACTGTACAATCACTTTTAGGCTTGAGAGAAGGGAGTGATTTTTTGAGTGAGAGGCTGGGTTCCTCCCAGGCAAAAGGAGAGGATGAGAGTCACCAAATGCATGCTATTTCTTCCAGCATGGCAAAAGTAAGTGAGAGAGTGCCACCTTAGAAGGTGAAGGTGAGGGTGTGAGGGTGTGTGTGAGCCAGGGGGAGCCCCTGATGCAAGAAAAGAGAGAAATTGAGAGAAAGGCAGGTACAGAAGCTATAAGGGTGGATCCAGCCATTGCTAGTGAGTTAATGAAAGTGGATGATGCAGATAAGGGAAGACAATTTCAGCAACACTACAAAGCTGTCATTGATAACATTTCCTTGGATGCTGACACTTTTACTCACCCTGTTTCAGCCTGTCAATTATTGGCTGCACAGGGCAATGTGGAGGCTGAACAGACACTACACATTGTACACACTTCAGAATCTCTTCTCAGAGACAAAGCTGCTGTCAACAGGCTGCCTTCTCAAGCTGGTGAGTCATCTGAAGAATTTGGAGTAAATTCTAATGATGATGACTCTAATTCTTTGAATGAGAGCATGAACTTAGGGGGAGTAGCAGGCCCAAGTTCTGTTCCTAATCATCCTGCATGGGCATGGGCAAAACCATCAACACCAGGAGAGTTTGGTGTCACTTTGGTCAAACAAGTCATGACAATTCAGCAGGCCATTCAGGAGACTCAGGATGCTGGTACCAAGGCAATTCTTCAAGCTCATCTGGAATCTCTGCATCTCTTGCAGTTGCAGCATTACCAGCAAAATCTAAGTGTGGATGAGCTCAAGCTGGACATTGCTGATCTGAAATCCTACAATGCTGAGAAATTGGATTCAGTTATACCCTATGGTACCATGCAAGATTTGTTGGGGAGACTAAGGAAGGCCTCTGATGCTGATAAGAGGTTGGCCAGATTGGAAGATAGGGTTCAAATAATTGAAGACTCCATGGTCACCATTCTTCAGAATCAACAAACTCAAACAAATCTCCTCATGCAGCTGGCACAAGCACAAGGCTTGACCCCTACCCTTGATGATAACAAAAAGGGGGAGAATAAAGGGGAAGGGGAAGAAGAGCCATCTACAACAGTTCATATTTCTCAAGTGCTAGTTCCTGTCATCACAACTTCTCCACCAATTCAAGTCAAAGGAAAGCTAGATGGAATTGATCTAATCCAGATAGCTGCAGTTGAATTGCAAGTCAAAGAGCAAAGGAAGAAGATTGATGAAAAGATGCAACTAATATTTGGTTCTACAACTTCTCAATCACAATCTGTGAAGCATAGCACAAAAGTGGAATCAATTATTATGGAACTCAAGCCAGTAGGGAGGCATAAGGATGGAGAAACTTCTTCCAAAGATCTGCAACCTATGGTTCTCAAGCCCAACAACAGATTCAATAAGGACTCTACAAAGAATCCACTAAAAGAGGTGGATTTTCCTCTTCCAAAAGCAGATGAGGACAAGATTTTAGGAAGGAGTATTGCATATCTCAAAGAGACCATGGATGAGGCTGTAAGGAGAAACATGGCTATTATTTTCAGATAGGGAAAGAGCATATGTGTGATGCAAGGACATCCCAAATTCTCAATAGCCAAGAAGGAAGAAGCCAAAAGGTTGAAGGAAGAAGCCAAACAGCTAAAGGCTGACAAAAAAGCACAAGCAAAGCTTGAAAAACAGCTAGAGTCAAGTCAGGCTGATGATCAGAAAGTAATTGAAGACAAAGGTGAAGATGAAGCTATGGGGGACATGGTTGGTACTGAGATGGAGGAAAGAAGTAAGGAAGAATGGCAGAAAGGGAAAAGAAAGAAGGTCAATGCAAAGAGAAAGAAGGTAGATAAGACTGAAGAAACCCAATCAATATCCAAACCACTACCCTCTATTCCTGAACCCATTGTACCTGACCCCTTCATGAACATTCATGGTGAAACAATCATTCCCAAGGAGGAACCAATTGATTGGGACACCATCAAATTGCCCACCTTCCTAACCTCTTCTCCACCATCAAAGAAGCAGAAAAGAAGAATCAAATCAACACCCTCTAAAGCCTCAATCAAATTCACACAGAAGCCTAAGTCCAAACCTCAAAACTCTAAAGATGATTATGTTCACATCTGTGACATAAAAGAATTTTCAGACATTGAACTCTATCTGGATGAGCTGGAGGATGTAAGGGGAATAGCTGCATATAGACAGCTACCAGAAAGACTAGTGTTCAAATACAAAAGAGCTGGGGAAAGAACATGGCCTCTTCACAGAATTCTGAATGAAGGCTACACTACCTTGATTAGAGTCTACTCAGCCATACATAAGGATTCTGGCTTTACCAGAACTGCCAGGACTGAGATTCTCAACAAGATTGCCAACATAAGGAAAACTTGGAGGGAGCCCAATGCTTTGCCTAGAACCTTACTCATTCCAGAGAGAGGTATTACAATTCACAAATCACCTCATTGGTTGATGGAGTTCAGAGACAACAAAGGAGTCAGAAGATTTTTCAGAATTGAAGATCAGCTAAAGATTGCCAGTAATGAAACTCTCAAGAATATGCAATCTAAGTTAGATATCAATGAAGAAGATGAAGCTGAATTCTACAGACAACTTCAACTTTAAATAGAGGAGAATGACAGGAGGCTAGGAAAGAAAACCAGGGATCAAAGGAAAAGAAAGTAATTTGCTCAGGCTAAAGGAGCACCCTTGGAAACAATGTACTTCTTCAATTTCATCTCAGCATATACACTTTTGCAGCACTTTTGAATTTCTGCTTTGTTACAGTTAATATATTTGTTAAGTGTTTTGTTATCATCAAGCTAAACCCAAATTTATGCCTACAGTTCTAGTAGACATAAATAGGGGGAGATTGTTAGGAATATGTGTATTAGTTTGATGATAAGTTCAGCAAAACACTTAAGTAGAAATCTAGTGTTTGTAGCCTCAACGGATAAGACCATCTTGGCTATCCGTTGAAGGAGTAGCCTTACTTAGCAATAAGTTTGGTATTGTAGCACATCTCACTTTCTGATTTCAAGCTATAATTCTTAGATGTTGTTAGGAGATAATCAGTCATGTTGACTACTAATAGATGTACAAATAGGAGGGCTAATTGTAAATATTTCATGCCTTGTAATTTTGTATAAGTGAAGAAGTGTCAACGGATATTGAAGACCTTCAACGGATGAGAAACTAAGCTTCAACGGATGCCTCTAATGCTTCAACGGATAATATCCATCAACGGATAAGTGCTTTAACGGATAAAGCTTCAACTGCTAGAGCATCAACGGATAAAGCCATCAACAGATGAAAGCATCAACGGATGCACTGCTAGAGCATCAACGGATAAAGCCATCAATGGATGAAAGCTTCAACGGATGCTCAGTCTCATAGCTGTTGATAGTGACAGTTAACAAAGCTGACAGAGGCACATGGATTGACAGAGATGTGGTAGCCTATTTCAGGAACAGCAGAAAAAGCAGCCATTTTTAGTCTGGTTCAAAATGGAAAGTCAACAGATAATTCCATATTACACTGGATAAAAATGGAACAGAAACAAGTGGAGAACTATTGTCTTATTGTACTTTATCTTTGTCTTCACTTGTAAACTTGGTATATATAAACCAAGTAGTAGCTAGTAATTAGATGTGAATTTTCCCTGAGCTGTTTAGAAATATCAAGAGAGAAAATCATCTAGTTTGTACTAGGAAGCAGCTGTGATTTAATTTTGAATCACAGATTTTCTGAAATAACACATCTCTGGTGGAACAACAAATCCACCAGAAAAGTTTTTAAGTTCTTTGTGTTCATTTCATTTGTGTTTAAATATATATCTGTCTGCATCAGCTTCAAGCAATTCACATACATTTGATCACTCAAACACTTAGTCTTACAAACTGCTCAAAACTTGAAAAAGTTTTGAGATTTACATTCAACCCCCCTTCTGTAAATCTCATTGTTAGTCCACTGGGAATAACAAAAACACAGGACTTTTGACTCACATATGCACATAATTCACATAGTATGTAAACATGTAATTCACGTATCACATAATTCATATAACACATGCCTCGGTTCGTCAAAAGGGTCGACTCGGTGTGTTTAAAACTGAAATCGGGTCAAAAATATGATTTATTGATCAATAATCGACTCAGAATGGTTCGTAAAATAAGCGACCTTTCGAAACAAAAGAATTTGGGTCTCGAAAGTATTTTTATTAAAAGCAGAATATTTTTCTGAGTCCGTACGCGTTCGTTTCGTATTGAACGGACGAATGGTTTATTTTCAATGAATAAAATAAGAATTAAATGAAGATAAATCAATTAATAATATTATTAATTGATTTTTAAATATCAAAATATAATTTTAAAAGGCTTAAAACAATTTTTAGGATTTATTTAAATTAATTATAAATAATTATATTTTATTTAACTATTTATAAATAAAATTAATTGATTAAATGAATTAATCAATTAATTAAATCTATAAATAATCAATTAAAAAAAATTATGAATAATTAAAACAAATATGGATTTTTAAAAATAATAACAAAAGTAAATTTTTGGAATTTAAAAATAATTAAGTAAATAATTTTTAGAATTTAAAATAATAATAAATGATTTTTTTTTTGGAATTTAGAAATAAATTTTGAAATAAAGTAAAAAAAAGAAATGGCAAGAACAGCTGGGGAAGTATAGGTTGTCTTCAACCTTTGATCGAGGGGCGGAGAACTGGCGGAGATACCACCGGAAAATGAAGAACAAGTCGCCGGAGCCGGTGACTTGCCCAGATTTCGGCGGTCAATCCGGCAGTCGACACACGGCTGAAACGCAGCCTTTCGACTCGGTTTCAATACCAAAATCATCCTTGCATTCAACGAAACCCAGAAACGTTTATCACAATCCCAAACCATTACCAGAATCAATTCCCCGGCCGAATTCAAAGAATTTTCCGGCCAACAAACCGGCGACACTCCAATTCCCTCATTTCTGAACCAAATTTCATGAATTATATCTCAAAACGAAGCTTAGATCATTTGTAATCAGGTTATGCAATCAAAATCACTCAACCTATCATCAATAATCTATAAAATCAAAAATAAAAACATACAAAATCAAGAACTCGGTTATATCGATTTGGGACTCAAACAAATCAACTAAACATACGAATCGACTCTATAAATCATTCTAAAGCTATTTGCAATCTCAAAAACAATCAACAATCAATGGAAATCAAAAATCGATTTCAAGCCAAGAACATAAAAAAACGATTTTACCAGAAACTCAACCTCAAATGCTAAAACTGGTATGAAATTAACAGGCTCGTTGACAGGAGTGTTTTGGTTACTAGAACATCGGATTTGGCTTCCTGAATCACCCAAAATCAATGATTCTTTGTTCTTGAATGAATTTCACCACCAAATTCTTGATTTCCTAATTTTGTTTTTTTTAATAAAAATAAAATGCAATAAAATAGATAATTACACTATTTATATTATCTAAAAATTAATACCCCAAAATCGATTTTAGGGTGTTTTTATTCCCATAATTAAAATAGTTAAGCCCCAAAATGATAATTTCGGGGAATAATTTTAAAAACAGTAAAATATAAAATTTATATCAAATTTTTCCTAGAATTGCGAATAATTCAAAAATATTAAAGTACAGGGTATTTGAAATACGTATAATTTTATAGAAATAAAAACATAGGTTTTGTGGGGTTTGACATCCCTGTGGGGTGCCGGTCCATTTATTTTCGAAAAACAAAAACGATACTTAAATTAACCGAAAACCCCGAAAACGTATAAAATACATTCAACACACATAAAACGAGATAAAAACAAATATAAATAAACACACGCCTAAATTACGGATCGATTCATATAAATGCAGTTTGAACATGTAACAAGTATCATATTGAATTAGGTCAGATCCGAAAATAGATTACTTAGCCGCTAAGTAACTATAAAATGATACAGTTTAATATCATATTTGGATAATTATCAAAACCGGACTTTTTATAAAATAATTTATACGAAAATAATGTAATAATATCCCGTCTTTCGAAAATACGGGTTTTGTTGATTTATCGAAATAACTATCGTATCGAAAATCTTGCGCCGGGCCGCGCTCGGGTCAAACCGTAATCCGGATCGAAAAAGTCAAAACACGGAAAATGTCTGAAATTACCAGATTAGGTTAGGAATGAGTTTTCGGAAGAGTTTCGGGTTGTAAAAACGCAAAAAAAAGGTCGAAGTTGGACGATTCCCGACTTTATAAAACAGATTTATAATGACTCAGAAAATAATTAATAAATACCTAAATTATTATAAAATCATATAACAGTCCAAAAATTACCAGAAAAATATCATAATTATCTAAATTTTATTCGGAACACATAAAAATTAAAATACTCAAATAATATCACATATAAACACCCAAACATCAATTCCAATTATCAGATAATTCACCAAAATTCATATAAACATCACATAAACAATTCCAAATAATAATAATAATAATATTTGAAAATATGGTATATTACATGATTTCTAGTCAATTTTCCCTGTTGTGGTAGATTAGCTCTAGATGAAGAGACCTCATTGTTGTCTTGATGTGTGACTGAGTTTTGATTAGAAGAAACCCCCCCTGAGTTTGTGGATCTTTGATTTGAAGGAGTAGTTTGTGGATCTTTGATTTGAAGAAGGAGTTCTTTCTATAAGTGATCTATTTTGACTCTCAATTTCTCTGATTGCTCCGACGGATGATTCACTTTGTATCCCGACGGATGAAGCTGATTGTCTTCCGACGGATAATGCATTTTGTACCTCGACTGATGCTGAATTTTATGCATCATTGGAAATAGATTTTTCTGCATTATCCTTAGCCACTATTTCTTGATCACTATCATCATCACTGTCATCACAGATTATCTCAACATTGTCAAATTTGAGGCTATCATGGAAACCTTCATCTTTTAGTCCTTCAATCTTTTTATCATCAAACACAACATGTACAGATTCCATAATAATGTTTGTTCTAAGATTATAGACTCTATATGATTTTCTAAAAATATATCCAACAAAAATTCCTTCATCTGCTTTAGCATCAAACTTTCCATGCTATTCAGTTTGATTCCTTAGAATGTAGCATTTGCATTCAAAGATATGAAGAAAATTTAGAGTTGACTTCCTATTCTTGAACAATTGGTAGGGTGTTATGCATTTTGCTTAACTGACCAAATAAATATTCTGAGTGTAGCATACAGTATTCACAGCTTCAGCCCAAAAATATGTTGGTAACTTTGATTCTTCTAGCATTGTCCTTGCAGCTTCAATAAGAGATCTATTTTTTCTTTCCACGACTCCATTTTGTTGGGGAGTTCTAGCTACAGAAAACTCATGCATGATCCCATTCTCGTCACAAAATAATTTCATCACATAATTCTTGAACTCAGTTCCATTGTAACTCATGATTCTTCTTACTTTGAAATTAGGATGATTGTTGACTTGTCTTATGTGATTGATGGTGATTTCACTAGCTTCATATTTGGATTTTAGAAAATATGTCCAAGAGAACTTTGAAAAATCATCTACAATTACTAGATAATATCTTTTCCTTGAGATGGACAACACATTGACTGGTCCAAACAAATCCATGTGCAATAGTTGTAAAGGTTCTTCAATTGTTGAATCGAGCTTCTTTTTGAATGATGCTTTAATCTGCTTTCCTTTCTGGAAGGCATCACACAATCCATTCTTTGCAAACTCCACTTAAGGAATACCTCTAACCAATTCTTTCTTGACTAGCTCATTCATGGTCTTGAAGTTTAGATGAGACAGCTTCTTGTGCCATGGCCAACTTTCATCTTGACTTACTTTATTATTCCCAGTGGACTAACAATGAGATTTACAGAAGGGGGGTTGAATGTAAATCTCAAAACTTTTTCAAGTTTTGAGCAGTTTCTAAGGCTAAGTGTTTTTGAGAACAAGTGTGTGAATTGCTTGAAGCTAATACACACAAATATATATTCAAACACAAATGTAAAGAACACAAAGAACTTAAAAACTTTTCTGGTGGATTTGTTGTTCCACCAGTGATGTGTTGTTTCAGAAAATCTGTGATTCAAAGAATTAAATCACAGCTGCTTCCTAGTACAAACTAGATGATTTTCTCTCTGGATATTTCTAAATAGCTCAGGAAAATTCTTATCTAATTACTAGCTGCTACTTGGTTTATATATCACCAAGTTTACAAGTGAAGACAAAACTGTAAAATATAATTAAAAAGGCTCTTCACATGTTTCTTCTTCATTTCTCTATCCAATGCAATCTAGGATAATCTGTGAATCTTTGAATACTTCCTTGTTTGCATCAGAATGGAAATGCTGCATTTTCTTGATTCCTCCTTGAGGCTTCCACATTCCAGTTTGTCTCTGTCAACCCATGTGCCTCTGTCAGCTTGTGAATTGTCACTATCAACTGCTAATGAACTAAGCATCCGTTGAAGCTTTCATCCGTTGATGCCTTATCCGTTGAGGCTTTATCCGTTGAAGCTTTATTCGTTGATGCATTATCAGTTGAAGTCTTTATCCGTTGAAGCACTCATCCGTTGATGGATATTATCCGTTGAAGCATTAGAGACATCCGTAGAAGCTTTGTTTCTTATCCGTTGAAGGTCTTCAATATCAGTTGATACTTCTTCACTTATACAAAATTACAAGGCATGAAATATTTACAATTAGCCCTCCTATTTACATATCCACTAGTAGTCAACATGACTGATAATTTCCTACAACATCTAAGAATTACAACTTGAATCCAGAGAATGAAATGTGCTACAATACTAAACTTATTGCTAAGTAAAGCTACTCCTTCAACGGATAGCCAAGATGGTCTTATCCATTGAGGCTACAAACACTAGATTTCTACTTAAGTGTTTTGTTTAACTTATCATCAAACTAATACACATATTCCTAACAATCTCCCCCTATTTATGTCTACTAGAACTGTAGGCATAAATTTGGGTTTAGCTTGATGATAACAAAACACTTGACAAATATATAAACTGTAATAAAGCAGAAATTCAAAAGTGCTGCAAAAATGTGTATGCTGAGATGGAATTGAAGAATTACATTGTTTCCAAGGGTGCTCCTTTAGCCTGAGCAGATTAGTTTCTTTTCCTTTGATTCCTTGTTTTCTTTCCTAGCCTCCTGTCATTCTCCTCTATTTGAAGTTGAAGTTGTCTGTAGAATTCAGCTTCATCTTCTTCATTGATGTCCAACTTAGATTGCATATCCTTGAGAGTTTCATTACTGGAAATCTTGAGCTGATCTTCAATTCTAAAAAATCTTCTGACTCCTTTATTGTCTCTAAAATCCATCAACCAATGAGGTGATTTGTGAATTTTAATTCCTCTTTCTTGAATGAGTAATGTTCTAGGCAAGGCATTGGGCTCCCTCCAAGTTTTCCTTATGTTGGCAATCTTATTGAGAATCTCAGTCTTGGCAGTCCTGGTAAAGCCAGAATCCCTTTGTATGGCTGAGTAGACTCTAATCAAGGTAGAGTAACCTTCATTCAGAATCCTGTAGAGAGGCCAAGTTCTTTCCCCACTTCCTTTGTATTTGAACACTAGTCTTTCTGGTAGCTGTCTGTAGGCAGCTATTCCCCTTACTTCCTCCAGCTCATCCAAATAGAGTTCAATGTCTGAAAATTCTTTTATATCACAGATGTGAACATAATCATCCTTAGAGGCTTGAGGCTTAGGCTTAGGCTTCTGTGTGAATTTGATTGAGGCTTTAGAGGGTGTTGATTTGATTCTTCTTTTCTGCTTCTTTGATGGTGGAGAAGAGGTTAGAAAGGTGGGCAATTTGATGGTGTCCCAATCAATTGATTCCTCCTTAGGAATGATTGTTTCACCATGAATATTTATGAAGGGGTCAGGCACAATGGGTTCAGGAATAGAAGGTAGTGGTTTGGATATTGATTGGGTTTCTCCAGTCTCATCTACCATCTTTCTCTTTGCATTGGCCTTCTTTCTGTTCCCTTTCTGCCATTTTTCTCTTTCCTTACTTCTTTCCTCCATATCAGTATCAACCATGTCCCCCATAGCTTCATCTTCACTTTTGTCTTCAATTTCTTTCTGTTCTTCAGCCTGACTTGACTTTAGCTGTTTTTCAAGCTTTGCTTGTGCTCTTTTGTCAGCCTTTAGTTGTCTGGCTTCTTCCTTCACCCTTCTGGTTTCTTCCCTCTTGGCTATTGAGAATTTGGGATGTCCTTGCATCACACATATGCTCTTTCCCTCTCTGAAGATAATAACCATGTTCCTCCTTACAGCCACATCCATGGTCTCTTTGAGCTTTGTGATACTTCTACCCAAAAGCTTGTCCTCATCAGCCTTTGGAAGAGAAAAATCCACTTCTTTCATAGGATTCTTTGTAGAGTCCTTAATGGATCTGTTGTTGGGCTTGAGAACCATAGGTTTCAGATCCTTGGAAGAAGTCTCTCCAACCTTATTCCTCCCTACTGGCTTGAGCTCCATAATAATTGATTCCACTTTTGTGCTATGCTTCACAGATTGTGATTGAGAAGTTGTAGAACCAAAAATTTGTTGCATCTTTTCATCAATCTTCTTCCTTTGCTCTTTGACTTGCAATTCAGCCGCTGCTATCTGGATTAGATCAATTTCATTAAGCTTTCCTTTGATTTGAATAATTGGAGAAGTGGTGATGGTAGGAACTAGCACTTGAGAAATTTGAACTGTTGTTGATGGCTCTCCTTCCCCTTCCCCTTTATTCCCCCCCTTTTTGTTATCATCAAGGGTAGGGGTCAAGCATTGTGCTTTTGCCAGCTGCATGAGTAGATTTGTTTGAGTTTGTTGATTCTGAAGAATAGTGACCATAGAGTCTTCAATGATCTGAACTCTGGATTCCAATTTGGCCAGTCTCTTGTCAGCATCAGATTCTTTCCTCAGTCTCCCCAACAAATCTTGCATAGTACCATAAGGTATGACTGAATCCAACTTCTCAGCATTGTAGGATTTCAGATCAGCAATGTCCTGCTTGAGCTCATCCACACTTAGATTCTGTCAGAAGTGCTGCAACTGCAAGAGATGTAGAGATTCCAGATGAGCTTGAAGAATTGCCTTGGTACCAGCATCTGTAGTCTCCTGAAGGGCCTTCTGAATTGTCATGACTTGTCTAACCAAAGTGACACCAAACTCTCCTGGTGTTGATGCTTTTTCCCATGCCCATTCAGGAAGATCTGGAACAGAACTTGGGCCTGCTACTCCCCCTAAGTTCATGCCCTCATCCAAAGAATCAGAGTCATCATCATTAGAATTTACTCCAAATTCTTCAGATGGCTCACCAGCTTGAGAAGGCAGCCTGTTAACAGCAGCTTTATCTCTGAGAAGAGATTCTGAAGTGTGTACAATGTTTAAAGTCTGTTCTGCCTCCACATTGCCCTGAGCAGCCAATAATTGATAAGCTGAAACAGGATGAGTAAAAGTGTCAACATCCAAGGAAATGTTATCAATTACAGCTTTGTAATGTTGCTGAAATTGTCTTTCCTTTTCTGCATCATCCACTGTCATTGACTCACTAGCAATGGCTGGATCCACCCTTATAGCTTCTGTACCTGCCTTTCTCTCATTTTCTCTATGTTCTTGCATCAGGGGCTCCCCCTGGCTCACACACACCCTCACACCCTCACCCTCACCTTCTAAGGTGGCACTCCTCTCACTCACTTTTGCCATTCTAGAAGAAATAGCATGCATATGGTGACTCTCAACCTCTCCTTTTGCCTGGGAGCAACCCAGCCTCTCACTCAAAAGATCACTCCCTTCCCTCAAACCTAAAAGTGATTGTACAGTAACCATGTCCTCTACAGTTGGAATTGTTTCTGTTAAGTGTGTAGAGACCATCAACGGATAGGGAGTATCCGTTAAAGTGGAAACTGATGGTATCAACGGATAACTGCTGTTAAGTTTATCCATTGAAGAACAACCACTTGTCAACGGATGAGAGATATCCGTTGAAGAAGGAAAAGATGTAGAAATAGAAAGTGACATAATTGTTGAATCTGTGTGAATTGATTTTAAGTGAGGTGACACAAATTCTTCAACCATATCTGAAAGAATTGGCTGATGATCCAACAAATCATCTAAAAGATGATGATCATCAGGTTTTGAGTGGGGCTCCTCCCTGAGTTTTAATTAGGGAGAATCAGGAATTGATGTGAATATCATATCCACATCCAGAGAGGGTGATGGAGAGTTTGATGATTGGTGTATTTCTATTATGAGAGAATGGGGCTGTGACTCCACATTTGCTGGAATCACATCAAGCTGAATATGTGAAGGCTCAGATACAGGTGGATGTATCTGTGCTGTGTATGCCCCTTGTGTGGAAACTAGGGTCTTGGCCTTCTTCTTCCTTGAAAAGGCTTTAATTGGTGAATGTGTGGCTTCAGTGTCCCTCCCTCTTTTGTTTTGTGTCCCTGGTTGGGGACTATTTTCAATAGTTACATCCTTTTGGGAGGATGCAACTAGGGATGTGTTGGACTCCTTTTGAACCACCAAAGTCTTTTGAGAGACTGTGGCTTGGCTGGCTTGGGTACCACTCACCTCTCCCACCTTATCCTGGGGGTTTCTTGATGTTCACCCCTCCCCTCACCACTCACACCCTGTTCACTCCCTTCAGGGTTTATGGTAGTTGTTACAACTGTTATCTTTTGAGAAACAACAGAGGTAGTTTTCTTTGACTTGAGTTTTGAAACTTTAGTTTTGGTGGCTTTGGTAGGAACCTGTTTGGACAAAGACACAGATTCCATGGCCACACTAGAAGGCAAAGAAACAATGGGGTTGGAAATAGTAGGAGTTATAGAAGTGTTTACCTCACTTACCTGTGGTGCATTCATGATTGGCAAATATACCAATGGCACCTGGATGTTGAGGTTTATTCTCACAAGGTCTGCAAGGACCCTTTTCTCTTGTGCCCAGCACTTGAGTTTATTATTCTCATTTGATATGACCAATCCTTCAGCAACATGGTTAGCCAATAACATAAAGAATCTAGCATAGTAGATGTTATGTGGTATATTAGCTTTGTTACCTAATCTGGAACCTAATTCTAGCATGACACAGTTGCTAAAATTAAAGTACCTATCAGAAACTAGCATGTAGAGCATATTAACAAGAGATGAAGTTATGGCATCAAAATTGCTAATCTTCCCAGAGAAAACCTTGATAAAGGCATCTCCAAGAAAACTCCATTCTTTCCTAAGGCCTTTCCTTCTAATACTACCTAAACTAGCAGAATTAAAAGCATAGCCTATAGAATCTAACATAGCAGATACATCTTTATCAGTGTGTGGTGTCATGGCATTATTCTCAGGCAACTTAAAGCAAGACTGTATATCATCACAGTTAATGCAATAATCCTTACCTTTGAGAGAGAAGGCAATAGTCATATCTGTGGAGTTGAACTCTGCAGTTGTCCAAATCTCCTCAATCACCTCACAGTAGATGGTTGGGGCTTCCATCATTGCATAGCTTAGTTTACAGTTTTTGATGAAGTCCATCATCTTGTGATAATCAGAATGGGCTTCATTCTTTTCAACCAAGGCTATGAAATTATTCTTTTCATAAACAAATCCTGTTTGAGACATAATTTTGACTACTGGTGCCATTGTTGTGAGTAGAGGTTGCAGAGAAAAACTTGAGAATTTTTGGGAGAGAAGGAGAATAAAAATTGCAAGAAAGCGTAAAGTGAAAATTAGAATTCAATGGGCTTTTATACTTTCTTGAATTAAAATGTAAATAAAATTATTAAATGATACTTTCAAGCAAATTACAGCCATTTAAGAATAAAGAAAACTGTAGAAATTCTGAAAACTACCTTTAATACAAATATATACAATAGTGTATATTTGTATCAACGGTTAAGTTAAAGAATCAACGGCTGTGACTCACTTAAAGTAACTGATGTGACACTTCAACGGATAAGGTAAATAGTTATCCGTTGATGATCAACACTATTTTATCCGTTGAGGGATAAAATTACCAGAAATGTATTTATCTTTCAACGGATAATGATCATCCGTTGATAGAACAATTTTGGCTTTCAATGGATAGGGAATATCCATTGATAGAATAAGTTTTACTAAAAGCCAACTTTGTTCTTGCAGCAAATTCATTTCAGGCTTCAATGCAGATTATATAGAGGACATAAATTTATGAATAATTAAGCATACCTAGCTCACTTACTAATCTTATGAATGTTGATTCATCAAGTGGCTTGGTAAATATGTCTGCAATCTGCTTTTCACTTGGAACAAAATGAAGTTCCACTGTACCTTTCATTATATGTTCCCTAATGAAGTGGTACTTGATATCAATGTGCTTGGTTCTTGAGTGCTGCACTGGATTTTCAGTAATGGTAATGACACTTGTGTTGTCACAGAATATTGGAATTTTGTCAATAGTCAAACCATAGTCACATAGTTGATTCCTCATCCATAGTATCTGTGCACAGCAACTACCAGCAGCAATGTACTCAGCTTCAGCTGTTGATGTGGAAACAGAATTTTGCTTCTTGCTGAACCATGACACAAGCTTGTTCCCTAGAAATTGATAGGTGCCAGCTGTGCTTTTCCTGTCTATTTTACAGCCTGCATAATCTGCATCTGAGTAGCCAATTAGATCAAAACCAGACTCTCTAGGGTACCAAATTCCTAGATTTGGAGTCCCTTTGAGATATCTGAAGATTCTTTTAATAGCCACTAAGTGAGATTCTTTAGGGTCAGCTTGAAATCTAGCACAGAGACATGTAGAAAACATTATATCAGGTCTACTAGCAGTTAAATATAAAAGTGAGCCAACCATGCCTCTATAACTTGAAATATCCACAGACTTTTCAGCCATGTTTAGTTCAAGCTTGGTGGCAGTGGCCATGGGAGTTTTTGCAGATGAACAATCCATTAAGTCAACCTTCTTTAAAAGATCATAATTGTATTTAGTTTGACTAATGAAAATTCCACCACTAACTTGTTTAATTTGTAAACCAAGAAAATAAGTTAGCTCTCCCATCATGCTCATTTCATATTTACTTTGCATTAACTTAGCAAACTTTTTACAAAGCTTATCATCAGTAGATCCAAATATAATATCATCTACATAAATTTGAACAAGTATTTTAGAGCCATTAACATTTCTAAAGAAGAGAGTTTTGTCAACAGTACCTCTTGTGAAGTGATTATCTAGAAGGAATTTTAACAAAGTCTCATACCAGGCTCTAGGTGCTTGCTTCAGTCCATAGAGTGCTTTCAACAGATAATACACATAGTCTGGAAAGTTTGGATCTTCAAATCCTGGAGGTTGGCTTACATAAACTTCTTCCTCCAATTCCCCATTTAGAAATGCACACTTGACATCCATTTGATAGACTTTGAAATTGGCATGGGCTGCATAGGCTCGAAAGATTCTGATGGCCTCAAGTCTGGCAACTGGAGCAAATGTTTCATCAAAATCTATTCCTTCTTGTTGAGAATAGCCTTTAGCAACCAATCTGGCTTTATTCCTTATGACAATGCCATTTTCATCCATCTTGTTTCTGAATACCCATTTTGTGTCAATAGAACTCTTGTTCTTTGGCTTGGGTACCAGCTTCCATACTTTGTTCCTTTCAAAGTGGTTTAGCTCCTCTTGCATTGCTAAAATCCAATCTGGATCCAATAGAGCTTCTTCCACTCTCTTAGGTTCCTCCTGTGATAGAAAGCTTCTATACAAACATTCATCTTGAGTAGCCCTTCTAGTTTGCACTTTAGATGTAGCATCACCAATGATTAGTTCAAAAGGGTGATTCTTGGTCCATTTCCTTTGAGGTGGTAGATTAGCTCTAGATGAGGTTGCCTCAGTATTGTCATGATGTGAGATAGAATGTTGATTGGTTGAAACTCCCCCTGAGTTGCTGATCCTTTGAAAGGAATTGGGAGCTCTATCAACTGATGAAGTGAATTGATTATCCATTGACAGACTGTGATCAACGGATGCTTCATTATGAACTTCAACGGATGATGTACTTTGTCTTTCAACGGATGCTGCATTGCTTCTTTCAACGGAAGCTGAATTATGACTTTCAACGGATGCAGCATTCTGTGCATTATCCAAAGGCAGATTCTGAATTCTTCTTGAGATGCCTTCTTCATCATTCTCATCTTCACTATCATCACAATATATCTCAATGTTGTCAAATTTGAGTCCTTCATGATGTCCCTCATCTGTTAGTCCATCAATCTTTTTATCATCAAACACAACATGCACAGATTCCATGACAATGTTGGTTCTTAGATTGTAGACCCTATAAGATTTTCCAGCAGAATAGCCAACAAATATTCCTTCATCAGCCTTTGTATCAAACTTCCCTTTGTGATCAGATTGATTCTTTAAGATGTAACATTTGCAACCAAAGACATGCAGAAAGTTTAAAGTTGGTTTTCTTCTCTTGAATAATTGATAGGGAGTCATGCCTTTTGCCTGATTGATTAGAGAAATATTCTGAGTGTAACATGCACAATTAACAGCCTCAGCACAAAAGTAAGTTGGAAGTTTTGACTCTTCAAGCATTGTCCTTGCAGCTTCAATTAGTGATCTGTTCTTCCTTTCCACCACACCATTTTGTTGTGGAGTCCTTGGAGCTCAGAACTCATGCATGATCCCATTTTCTTCACAAAACAACTTCATGGTTGAATGTTTGAACTCAGTTCCATTGTCACTCCTAATATTCCTTACTTTGAAATCAGGATGATTGTTGACTTGCTTGATATGATTGATAATGATTTCACTAGCTTCATCCTTTGATCCAAGAAAATAGACCCATGAAAACTTAGAGAAATCATCAACAATCACTAGGCAATATCTTTTCCTTGAAATTGACAATACATTGACTGGTCCAAAAAGATCCATGTGTAGCAGTTGTAATGGTTCATCAATTGCAGATTCAAGCTTCTTACTGAATGATACTTTCTTTTGCTTTCTTTTTTGACAAGCATCACACAGTCCATCTTGTAAATTCCACTAGAGGCATTCCTCTAACTAAGTCCTTTTTGACTAGATCATTCATTGTCTTGAAATTCAAATGGGACAGCTTCTTGTGCCATAGCCAACTTTCAACTGCACTTGCTTTGCTGAAAAGACAAGTAATGGATTCTGCATCTGTAGAGTTGAAGTCAGCTAAGTACACATTCCCTTTTCTAACTCCAGTTAGAACCAGTTTATTGTCCTTTTTACTTGTGACAATACAGGCTTCAGAATTGAAGGAAACAGTATTCCCTCTGTCACATAGTTGACTGATGCTCAATAAGTTGTGTTTGAGACCATCAACCAATGCAACTTCATCAATGATGACATTTTCTTTTGAAATCAAGCCATATCCCATAGTGAATCCTTTGATGTCATCTCCAAAGGTTATGCTAGGGCCAACTCTCTCCTTAAACTCTGTGAGTAGGGTGAAATCTCCTGTCATGTGTCTTGAACAGCCACTGTCCCAGTACCATAGATTCCTTCTTTTTCCCTGCACACAACAAAATCAATCAAGTTGATTTTGGTACCCAAGTTTCCTTGGGTCCAGCCTTGTTAGTCTTTTTCCTAGACTTCATTCCTCCTACATCTTTTGACTTAGGTAACTTTGGGTCAACCTTGATCTCAGATGTGGTTGGTTGAAGTGTAGGGTTAGTCACAGAATCATTTAGCACATTTGATTGAATTTGATAAGGCATAGATTGTGCAAACATGTTATTCCACATAGGCATATTGTATGGCATTTGAGGCATACTAAATGCAGTAAAATAAGGATTATTAATATATGGCATGTTTGCAAAATATGCATGGGGATTCTGATGAGACATAACAGGCATGGCATGCAGAGGTGACATAGACATGTTAGGCATGGAGGGATTTGAAGACATGGGAGCATTTTTAACAGATTTGCAATTATCAGATAGGTGATTAACACTTTTACAGTGCACACAGCTTTTTCTAGGAGCATACCTATCAGGTGTGTAATTGTTATGTTTATTAATCCCTACCTTCCCATTTCTTTTAGATTTTCTTTTAGTTTCCTTCTTATCCTCAACCAACTTAAGCCTATTTTTCAGCTGATCTAAAGTCATGTGTCCTATATTCACCTTATTGACATCTTTGGATGTGCTAGCTCCTTCTTTGACAAAGTTCTTGAGAGTTGAATCATTCTTCTTGTTAGGAATATATGTGCATTAGTTTGATGATATGTTTAACAAAACACTTAAGTAGAAATTCAGTGTCTGTAGCCTCAACGGATAAGACCACTTTGGCTATCCGTTGATGGTGTAGCTTTACTTAGAAATAAGTCTAGTGTTGTAGCATATTTCAGTCTCTGTATTTAAGATGTAATTCTTAGAAGTTGAGAGAAACTATGAGTCATGTTGACTACTAGAAGATATGCAGATAGGAAGGCCAATTGTAAATATTTCATGCCTTGTAATTTTGTTATAAATGAAGTGGTATCAACGGATGACTTAAAGACCTTCAACGGATGAGAAGCTAGCTTCAACGGATGTCTCTAAAGCTTCAACGGATAACATCCTTCAACGGATGAGTGCATCAACGGATGAAAGCTTCAACGGATGTTCTGTTGATTAACCGTTGATAAGTGGTAGTTATACCTACAAAAGAGGCACGTGGGTGAACAGAGATAACTGAAATGTGGCAGCCTAATTTCAGGAACATCAGAAAAAGCAGCCGTTCTACTCTAGTATAAAGAGACATTAAGTCAACAAGTACTGGAGTGAACTGGAGAAGAAACAAGTGGAGATCTTACTTTATTATTTTATATATCCTTGTCTTCACTTGTAAACTTGGTAATATATAACAAGTAGTAGCTAGTAATTAGATGAGAATTTTTCCAGAGCTGTTTAGAAAAATCTG